>NW_007726301.1:296482-313545 GCF_000696425.1 Galeopterus variegatus | reverse complement strand
AAGACTGAGTCCCATGCATAGAAGTTTTCAAGTGGTGTATTAGTCCGTTTTGTGTTGCTCATAAAAAAAAAACATGGAACTGGGTAATTTATAAAAAAAAAAAAAAAATGAAATTTATCGCTTACAGTTTCTGAGGCTGGGAAGTCCAAAGTCCATCTGGTGGTGGTGACGGTGACCCAGGGGTCTCACATTGCAAGATGGTGGAAGCAGAGAGAGCAGAGAGAGAGACAGACTCCCCTCTTCTTTTAAAGTCCTCAGAACCAGGTCCCTGACCACCATTTACAATCCATTCACTACTGCACAGTCCTACAATTCAATCACCTCTTCAAGGCTCCACCTTTCAATTACCATAATAGGATTTCCCCCCCTTAACAGTCACAGTGGGAGCCAAGTTTCTAATGCATAAAACCTGGGGGACACAATTAAAGCTTCAGGGAGTTTGGGGGGACATGATTCAATCCACTACAGGTGACTATCCTTCAGGTAGGGGTGGCCTAGAGGGTTGCTGTAAAGGGGGTGAGTGGAACTAATAATTTTTTAGAGTTCATTCCAATTCCAAGTCTAAAGTCCCATCCCTTTTTTCTAACTTTATTTCCCATCTTTTCTCCACTCTTCCCTCATTAACTTTGCTCTACCCTAGACTGATGTGATGCCCCCCCCATACCCTTGCCAATGTCATCAGTTCAAAAGAAATGTGTGGCTCATTTCTCTACAGGCCTCTGCCATGGAGTGGCCAGGGGACTCCATCCAGCTCTGGCAGGGGTCAGCTTCCAGACCCTCTGCAACTGCTTCTGGGTCATTTCCACCCAGCCAGCAATGCATCGGGAAGAAGGGGCTACAAAAGAAGGGGGTGATAAAAGGAGTGTTTGTATTGCACTTAAAAAAAAAAAAAAAAAGAGGGCTGGCCCATGGCTCACTCAGGAGAATGTGGTGCTGATAACACCAAGGCCACAGGTTCGGATCCTATACAGGGACGGCCGTTTCGCTCACTGGCTGAGCGTGGTGCTGACGACACCAAGCCAAGGGTTAAGATCCCCTTACCGGTTATCTTTTAAAAAATAAAAAAAAATTTTTTTAAAAAGAGTCCATCTGATTTTTTTTTTTTTAAGTTCAGTACTGAAATCTTTCTACAATGTGATGGGGATAGGGAAATATTTGTATAAGCAGACTAAAATAAACCAACTCCTTGGGAAGTTTGCACTTAACCTGAAGATAAAATTCAGGGGTCTGAACTTGGATGGGAAAGAAATGACATGTTTATTTTCACTAACTTCTAACTCAAATTTATTATTTTCTTCAATTACGAATGTAGCCAACAAACCACAATAGCATTTAACAGTACTATGACTTTTTCACTAAAAGAAATAGCAGAATTTTCATACCACATAACACTTGTATAATCTCAAAATATCATTTATGCTCATCACTACATCAACATTCTAGTAGTTATTAGAGCTACCATGAGTTTTATTTATTAATAAATACATATATTACTATATCAGAATTTTATTTGTAATATTCTCATTGATGTGTTTCAATATAATTGGTTTCCATTGTAGTCTTAGTCTTTCATTTTATGCATGTACAGTATTTTTCTGAGAAGGAATTATAATCTTCACCAGACTTCTAAAAGTGTCTGCAGCATAAAAATAGTTAAAAATGCCTGCCCCAAACATTTTTGTCTTCAGGAGGAGCCATTTTTAGGTTATTTAAATAGATGTATTATAAATGTAGCCCACTGGGCCTCTTTCTATATTCAGAAACTGTCCAGTTTTTCACAGAGCAACATGATATTTTTTACTGTGGGAACTGAGATATTACAGGAGCCTTCACTGTCCTTGTAAATAAACAATCTGGAGAAACATTATAAGGAAAGAGAAAGCATTTCTTCCAAGTTGGTGATTAATTTAGTAGGAAAAACAATTTAGATATAATTTTCCAACTTGCATTTTTATAGGGTATTAAGTTTTCTCCTTTAAAAAGACATAAAATGGAATAATCTTGGAATTTACAAATCCCGCCCAGAGGGAGATAATGTTAAATATGCCTTCAGAAAAGGTGTGCTGCCTCAATAATTTCCAGGTGGTAAGTATTAAAAGAGGGAGAAAGAGTATATTTATTGATGGCTCGCACTGGCTGGCTTTGAGGTCACATAGCAGACATACCAAGCAAACGGTGAACTCCCATTAGCCAAAGCTACACAGATAAGCCATCCATAACCTTCGCTGTTTCCAAACAAGATGTTCATGTTAAGTACACTTTAGCCATAAAGGTCAAAAGTAAACCAGGCACTAGCAAACTTTTGAGGCTCTTCCATAAATAAAGATAAGCATATATGTTCTTCGTGTCTCAAACTCATGTTTTATGAGCTTTGGAAGGGAATTCTTTTTATTAATTAGGGCTCTTGCATTGTGTAACTGAAACCAACTTCAGTTTATAAAAAGTACCCTTGTTGGGATAACTTTTTTAAAAATGCAGTTTCTTCATTTGCTGTTATAAAGGTAGGACAATTTCTGGAATTTCAAGTTTAATGAGTTTTGAGCACCACGCCCAAACCCATTATTGTAACCAAAGAGCACAAATTTACAAACATATCTGCAAGTACAAAGATTTTGAAGCTACCAGAGGCAATACACAGTTGATTTACATCACTCTGCCTCTCCTTTCTCTCTCTTTTCTTCACTTTATAGTTCTACCAAGATGTAAAGGACTGGTGGCTCTTTGGGTTCTATTTCTGCATGCCCTTGGTGTGCACTGCGATCTTCTATACCCTCATGACTTGTGAGATGTTAAACAGAAGGAATGGCAGCTTGAGAATCGCCCTCAGTGAACATCTTAAACAGGTAAATTCCATCATGAAAATCTAGCCAAGACTTTTGTCCTTGACAACAGCAAGCCTACAAATACTGTATTTAGCAGATTTAGTCTGGTGTCCTAAAAATCAAAATATTGTCTTGTAACTGTTTTCTTTATAGTTCTAGTGTTAGGAATTTCTTTTGTGAAATGGGGAGACTGCCTGTGAAACAGGTGGTCCTGGAGGCTGGCCCGAATAGAGAGGAACAATTTAGTTATGTTGCCAAGAGTATATTGAACATGTATGTATGTATGTCTATATGTTAACTGGGCTTGCAACTGTGCCAGGACAAAAAAAAGCATATGACTTTCTTCCTTTGCAGGCTTTACAGTCTTGTTGTGGAAATAAAATGCAAACATGAAACAACTGGAAAATAAAATCACAAGGTGTGGTAAAAGTGGCCTGTGCTATAGAAAGCCAGGGAGGATATGAGGCAGAGTCTGGAGAAACTGTTCAGGGATTATGGGGATTGAACCAGGCCTTGGAGGATAAATGGGATTTGATGGGAAAGAAGAAGGCAGAGGGCATTTCAGGTGGAAGATGGGAGTCTAGTTAGAATGTGGAACGGGCACCATGCATTTGGGGAGTGGGGAAAAAGAGATGAACCTCATAAGAGCAACATTGAAGGTCAGACTCATGATAGGAAATGGGATCATGTACATAATAAGAGGTAAAATTTGGAGGGCCTAAAGTTCTAGAAAGAATTCGAACATGTCAGTAGGAGGCTAATGTTGGTCCTTCCTGGGCAGTAAATAGAATAGATAAAGCTGTGGGCTTTAGCAGGTAAAATTTGACTCCTGTACTTGTTGGCTCTGTGACATTGGGTAAACTGCTTAATCTCTCTGAACTTCTGGTTTCTCATAAAATGTCCTTAATAATACATCATGGGTATTACCTAAGGCATGTAAGGTGCCTGATGGTACCCAGATTTTAGTAAGTACTCAGCAAATACTAACTTATATGAGTTCAAAGAGTAAAACTAAGACTGCAGGTACATTCTAGGTCACAACAGACAAGAATATAAGGACATCCAACCGCACCAAAAGTTTATGTGGGCTGGTGATGGAGTCTGTAAATCTGTCCTATATAGTTACCATACATGAGCATCATTTCTCATCAACAGCTCTTTTCAACAACGATACTGATTTTTCTGAGCTTCAGCTCCTCATCTGTAAATTGTACATATTGATATATGGATTAATGTCATTATGAGACTCAAAGGAATAAATGTGCATACATGTACTTTGTAAAATCTAACATGCCATATAAATGGCAGCCATTATCTTTTATTGACATTATGCAGGGAGATTGCATGGAAAAACTTTAGTATGACGTTGTTCAGGCATGAATGTTTCAAATACTCCAGATGTAAACATGTGAAGTAATTATTACCTTTTATTCCTGCAATGGACGTAATTAGTTAGAATGGATTTGTGAAAAAATCGTGTTTTAAAATACAGATTTTTGCATTAGCACCATGATTTAACCTGTTTAAGCTATGAGTGGTACCTCTCTGAAAATAATTAAATAGAGATTGGGACAATAATAATATGCTGCTTCACATTTACATAGCATTTTTTAAGTTTTTAAAGAGCATTTCCATGTCTTTTTCTTGTTTGATTTTTCCAAGCACCCTGTGGGAGAGATAGGACAGATATCATCCATATTATATGGATCGTTAAGAGATTTGCTCAACAAATGGAGATTAGAACCCAAGAATTGGTCCTCATGCAGTAGACGTCATCCTCAGTCACACTCAAAGCTGTAGCAGGTTCTAACAGCCGAAAAGCAAGCCTGGCTGGAAGTTTTTCAAGTGGGAATGTGGGAGAGGAAATGTAAAGAAGACAGCCTTGCCACCCTTTGGCAAAAATTCTGTAGGAATCATGGTCTTGTTTCTTGCTTGGTTGTCTCTCGTTTCTCTTCATTGTGATTACAACAACATTATCAGTTAGGGATTGTGCTTGGATGCTGGAAACAGAAAACCCAAAGTAACACTGATTTCACCAAGTAGGGATTTATCTCTCTCCTGTAGCAAAAAGTTCAGATGTTGGGTCAGTTGTCAGGGAACCTAGAGGACAGGTGTCTGCTGTTCTGCTGATCTTTCCTTCAGTCTAGGAAGACAGCAGTGGCAGCTCTGCTCTTACATCTGATCTCCAGGCAGCAAAAGGGGAAGAACATATACCACACTAGTGTGTGTGTAACAAGGGAGTATCCCCCCCAGAGTAGCTTTTCCAGAAATCTGCACAACAATTTCAACTTCATCTAATTGGTCAGAACTGTGTCCAGTGGCCAGGGAGATGATTCTGCCAGGCTCCCCTGCTGCCATAACAAAATCAAGGGTCTGAGTGATGGTAAGGAAGACAGGAGAACAGATATTGGTTAAGCAAATATCAGACTGTCATGGCAATGTATTAATATTACCTTTTAAGAGTCATCCTCTGTGAGTATGTGCTCAGGGGAGGTAGCCTCTCCCTGATACACTCTTTTTCTGTTTTTCTGGGCACACTGTCTTTCTGTGTATACAAAATGACCCTTTAAAAAGATCCCTCATAACTACAGATTGAAATCCTTTATTTCTTTCCTCAGTCACTAATCTGAAGCCATATCCCAGCTAGCCCAATAACTATGAAAGATTAAAGAACTCCCAATTCTTTGGGCTAGAGCAGCAATTTGTGACAACTGCCCCAGAATCTTTTTGAATGGCTCAACTAATCATGTGGGTTTATTGTAAGCTTCCCAGACTTAATGTTACATGCTTTGGGTTGAACCACATTACCCCTCCAAATCCTGTTTTCAATCAGTTTTATTTTGACATTAACTGATTCCAGTTACAGACAGGCTGCATTTTATGTTCCTAGTTAGGCTTCTATATGCATGCAGTATAACACCCAAGCACAATGCACACAAAAGAATGGTTGCAGATCATTCCTAATGTATGTTTTTTCTGATCCTGAGCAGACTCAAAGGCATGTAAACCTTCAATTGAAGTCAGTCCAGGGTCAGCATGTCCCAGATTTTCTAATCATCCTGATGATCCTTTACTTGCATCCCTCTGTTTATAAACAATATGTCTTTAGAAACTGTATGTCCTTTAAAAAAGAATTTAAAAAGCAAAGAAATCCAAAGCTAGCTATCTTCAAGATTTCTGTTTCCTGCCCTTATCTTGTTTTCCAAAGGTCTTTGTAGATTTGCCCATTCATTATCTTGCTATGTTCAGTCACCTTTCCTGCCATGCCATCATGAATGCATGTTAGTTACCTGCTGCTAAGCTTTCCCCCATACATTTGCACACCACCCACCTACACACACAGAGGCAGACTCAGCTGTAGGGTTGGCTCACCTCCAGTCAGTTCCCACCTCTATCCTGACATATGGCTCTGTACTGGCCCTGATGACCAAGTGAGGCCCCCATCCTTCCCAGCGGCTCCCCAAAAACATCACTAACAACTCCTTGATTAGAAAGTTGGACTCAGAATCTTGACGAGGTGGAGGCACCGTAAGGCAGGCCACTCTCCTGGCTCTTCTTTGAGTTACTCTCTCCCTGATAGCTACCACCTCCTTGTTGAGCAGTTCTTTCATCTCTATAAAAACACTAAACTTACTGTACTCTTTTTTTTTCTCACTTTCCTTTAGCGTCGAGAAGTGGCAAAAACTGTTTTCTGCTTGGTCGTAATTTTTGCTCTTTGCTGGTTCCCTCTTCATTTAAGCCGTATTTTGAAGAAAACCGTGTATGATGAGATGGACAAGAACCGATGCGAATTACTTAGGTATGATTCTTTGTATCCATTACAAAGTTGGAGTTTCTCTGATTTTCACATTTATAATACTTTTACAAAATGAGTCTACATTCTCATTCGTCCTGAAACTGCAAAATGATTATATTTTATTAGCTGACATAGCCAATAACTGATCCCAAAATTTGTGCAAGCCAAGTCGATTATCTTGCCACTCCCGTCCTAAGGCTGTGTGCAAGGGTTTGAGCTAACCAACTGGTTGATATATTTGTAACCATCCTGCAGAACTGAAATTGCCATTTAAATGAGCACTTTTTGCATGATTCTAACTGCCACCTATAAGAAATGGCTTCTGGGCAAGAAAAATGCTTATTCTAGAGAGAAATGCTAGTTAACATATTTTAAAACAATATGTTCTAATTATTCTACACTATTTCTTTTCTTCTAGTTTCTTGCTGCTCATGGATTACATCGGTATTAACTTGGCAACCATGAATTCATGTATCAACCCAATAGCTCTATATTTTGTGAGCAAGAAATTTAAAAATTGTTTCCAGGTAAAACTATGTTATAAGCACTTTTTAAGGACAACCAAATGCATATATTAAGTAGCCAACAGGCACACCAATTCTGGTTGTAATACTACTTTTATCAGCTGTACTCCTTTTCAGTAGAGAAGTGAAAATCGTATTTTGTTACTCAGAAAGAAGGTCAGATTGTCAGCATAACAGAAAAGCAGTATCTATTCAAATAACAACATATTCAGAGGTTAAAATTAAACAGACTAACTTAGGTACATGCTAGTTTAGTATGCAGTTACATGCTCCTTTAAAAAGAAATGCTCAGATGTGAGCTCCAGGCCACACAAACTACATTCAACCTATTCACACTTTACAATGTCTTAGACTTTAACCACTGTCTCAACAAAACAAACTCTGTTGTTAAAAAACTCTAGCTAAATGCTATTTAGTAGTACATTTAGTAATAGCCTCTTCAGGGATAGTGAATGCTTACTGCTCTGGAAATCTGAACTAGTATGATTTCATTTGAAATCAATTCCCTTCTGTTTTCAAATCTCCTTTTAGCTAAGCCACCCACATCCTCCAGAAGCTCCAAGCATGTCGTATTGATGTGTTATTTTTCCAGTTCCTGGGATGATTTTAACATACACTTAACCCTAACTGGCTTTTGTTATCTTTGGCCAGGATGTTTAACTTTAGTTCATGATAGGTATTAGGCAGAGTAGCGTAGAGGTTAAGGGTGCAGGCTGTAGAAGCAAACAACCTTGATCGACATCATGGCTCTGCACTTGCTAACTGTCTGACCCAGGTCTGGTTAGTGCCCTGCCTGCTTCCTCAGTTTCCTAATCCGTAAAATTGGAGGATCACAGTATCTCTCTCAGAAGTGTAGGGTTCAATGGGTCTACATACGTAAAGCACTTGAAAAAATAAGTGCTCAACATGAGTTGATTATTATTAGGGAGATGGTAGAGAGGAAAAACACAGTAACTGCCCTCATGGAACTTGCAATCTAAAAGGAGACAGACATATATTAACCAAAGAATCATACAAATAGATGAAACTTGGTATAGAAGTTTTAGCTACCATGTTTTTGAAATTTGGTCTCCTTGAAAATGTTTACCACTCACAAAATGTTCTGCCTAAAATGGATTGACTAACATGCAGGTCAGAACTCATACATTATATAAGCTGGAGTTGATAACCCTTGCTAATTAATTTACATATTAATTATGGGAGAAGGGAAAAATCGAGGTACAAATACTCAGAAATTAATACAGTTTTTGATATGTCTTTCTAAAAAGACAGTGTACCCAAGGAAAGGAGCCCAATCTAAAGAGTGGTAGGTTCTAATTCCAAGTCTGCCTGTTCTTATCTTCTCTCAGCCTCATAGACCTCATTCATAAAACAGGGGACATAGCACCTACCCTCTAGGGCAGTTATGAGGATCTGATGGGGTACCTGACGCAGAGAGTCACACAGGCGGTGCACACTGAAGAGCCGGCAGCCCCCTCCCAGGCCCTTCCCACCCACACCTGCCCCAAGCTGTGCAGAACCCTCCCTCTGGCCAACACTGCCTTCCCTTCCTCTTGCACTTGGTGAACAGAATTAAAATGGGAAACAAGGACAGTGGAATGTGCAATGTAACTTCTGCCCAGAGATGACAGGCTCCACAGTCCACATAAAGATAAAGCTCACTGTCCTCAGTGTATGTGGACATTTGCCCCTTGTTGGGAGAGCCCAAGGTACCAGCGTTTGGCTGGGATTGGGCTTATAGGCTCATGTTATTTAGCGTCTGTTCTTTCTCCCAGTCCTGCCTCTGTTGCTGCTGTTACCAGTCCAAAAGTCTGATGACCTCGGTTCCCATGAACGGAACAAGCATCCAGTGGAAGAACCACGACCAAAACAACCACAATACTGATAGGAGCAGCCATAAGGACAGTATTAACTAACCATTTTAAGAAACATTAATCAATATTCCTTCCAATCCTATCAAAGAAAAAAAATCACACAGCAACTGTGTCTCCAGAAATCTCTTCTATGATCCTTCTTAACTCAGTCCCACCCGTGGAAAAAAAAATTGTCTTCTGAAACAGCAGAGGGTGGACTGGTATATACCCACAAAGTCTATGAATCTGGTTTCTGCAATTTATCTAAATTACATAGTCTGCATGTTATATTAACCACTAGAAATGGTGGGAGTTGGGGAGAACAGAGACTGTTAAATGAAACCAGAAGGAAATTTATTACTTTTGCATGAAAATAGAGTTTTCAAGTACATGACTAGCTTTCATGAGTTCTATCAAATGTTCAATGAGAACTGGTCACCATGGAAGTTTAGAGATTATGACAAGATTTTCTATTTTTTTAAGTGATTTTGGGGGGGGGATCAAACACACTATGGGTTTAAGCCACCTTTATTTGGAATATTATCCGGTGCCAATATTTTTAATTGCATAAATAATCTAAAATTGAGTATTTGAGTTTATTTACATATATTTTGCAAAAGAAAAAAGCAGTATTTAGGTGAGTAACTAGGTTAATGTTTCTCATGTCACTATTTTATTTTTAAAACATAAATTCTAAAGCTACAACAAATACAGATACTTAAAGCAGAGTGACAACCACATATGGCAGTTTAATAGTTGCTATTCAAAGAATTTTTAAGAACCTATATTTTCTTTTTATAATGGTGTTTTGTTACAGGAAATCACGAACATATTTTTTATGTTAAGCTCAAAAATAATGATTGGGTTAAAAAATTCTATTTTTCAGAAGCTCAATCTTTTTTAATGTTAAGTTTTGATGTAAAATCAGTATCATGTACCAAATTTGAAATGTGTGTGTCATTTAACTATGCCTAGTACTTTCTGTGAAATGTATAGAAATATAAAGCATACCTAAGAGATTGAATATTTTTAGAAAATTTGGAAATATTCACTGAGTTTTTTTGTAATAGTGACATATGTGTATGTATATGCGTGTATATACACATTATACATATCACCTCATTTTCTCTTAATTTCTCTTAAAATGATAACTGGCAGTAAGACTTTTTTGGTCATTCCCTTTCCCATTTAGAAAACATAATTTCAAAGTAGCTGGATGAGTTTATCATGTCAGTAAAATATAGTCATCCCCAAACACCATGATGAATTGATGATTCTTCACTTACTTCTCTGTGTTTCCAGTAGGAACCTAAATCCCCACCCCATCCCCCAGTCCTCTTATGGTCACCATTTCAAAGGGCCCACAGTGACATTTGCTGGGCATTTTGCTAGATGTTTACATCATCTTGATTCATCTTTTGATGTTGTTGCTCAAATTAACAAACCTTATGTTTTTCAGAGCAGTTTTAGGTTTACAGAAAAATTAATCCAAAATTACAGAGTGTTCTTTTCTTCCCTTCCCTGCACACAGTTTCCCCCATTGTTTACATCTTGTACTAGTGTGGTACACTTGTTACAGTTAATGAACCAATACTGGTGCGATATTATTAACTAAAGTCCATAGATTACCTTAGGGTTCACTCTGCGCTGTACACTCTATGAGTTTGGGCACATGTATAATGTCACATATCCACCATTACAGTGTCATTCACAAGAGTCCCAGTGCCCTAAAATGCCCCTGTGCTCCACAGGGGCATTTTCCTCCCTCCTTCCCTCTCTTCATCTATCTTTTCTTTCAACACAGATATAGGGAACACTCATGATATTACATTGTACGGATTGCTGGGAACATGAAGTCGGATGTATAAATAAATAAGTGCAGTGAAGTGTTTGGTGGTGACTCAGTAGATATCAGCAGAGAGTGTGGTAAAGGCACAAAGGAAATAAGTGGTCAGAATTTTTTTGTCTTCAGCTAGTGAACGTCAGTGGACAAAGTGTGAGGACTCTCACTTCCACAACTCTCATTTAAGTCAACGTAAATATGATATCACTGCTGGGAGAATGGCATTATAACAAGCAATGTAGTATTGTCTCTGCATTGTGATTTTTTATGTCAGTATATGCATGTTTTATCCATTCAAAAATAAACCCACCCAGTACATTTTAAATTATTAAGGAAATGAAACAAGTTGGAGATTAAGTCCAGGAAATAGCCAAGACAAATGTGAATCTTTGACTAGCCTATTACCTCTATTGTTTTTAACAGTATTACTAGATAAAGTATTGAAAACTATATATAACTGGAGTGAAGGAAATATAGAATCAGTCTTCTCAAACCCCACCAGGCTGTGATTCTGAGTCTTTGATTCCTTTTCTTGTAAAATAATCTAGTCCAGCCCTGTATTTGTTGATTTTACTCTATACTTCAAACAAGCAAAGTTACATCAGAGCACACATCCACCATATGTAGTTGATTGTTTCTGAAATTCCAGTGGGGTCTTCTTACTGAAAAACCCCAGTAGTTTTTAAAGTAATCCTACATTTGGAAAACCTTCTGTCATGCTTTCCTCTAAGTAGTAACAATGTCAAACCAGTGTCTATATTTGGGCAGCACTGATACTCTTTGACTTTTTTGTTTCTAAAACTGAAAGGAGACTGGCCTCAGTTCTTAAAATCAGGAAATAATCAAGGACTGAAAATAACATTGTAACTGCAAAGCTGGGCTTTCCCCATGCTAGTATAGTTCACTTTTGATTTGATGAAGTTTTTGTTTCTAAAACTGAAAGGAGACTGGCCTCAGTTCTTAAAATCAGGAAATAATCAAGGAATGAAAATAACATTGTAACTGCAAAGCTGGGCTTTCCCCATGCTAGTATAGTTCACTTTTGATTTGATGAAGCAGAACTCCTAATATCTCCTAGTGTCCTAAGCTTTTAGCATTAATATTATTCAGAAGATTCTATCAAATGTGTTTCTTCCTGGAGGTAATAAGTTAATAACTGCAGTGCCAACCCTAGATACAATCAGAAGAGTCATGGAATCTTCCTAGGGGAATATAGAAAATTCCACAATTTTTTTCTTTTTGGTCCTAAACCACAGTTCCCTTATCTAGTTTAACTACATGGAAATGACTTTGTATTTGAATTTGAGTTTATGAAGGTATATACAGTTGTATATTTGGTGTTGTGTGATAGATTTGACCCACATGGGAGTAATGACGCTGCCCAGTCTACTCTGTAGCACGTGGTTAGCTGAATCACAGGCCCCAGGCACCACCAGGCACAGACCTCACTCACTCCATTTACACATGCTTTTTCAGAATAAAGCCATTTCTCCATGAACTTTAGCTCTCTATTTCTGCCAAAGTACGACTATTAGGATTAACTTCAGTTAAGTTCTTGTGCTTTTAAAATATTCTAAAATGAGAAAATCTACTAAATGTGAACAGGTAAAGGGAACCCATACGTGCTCTTTTAGATTTTGGGGGGCATACATTTGTGCATATAGAAAAACTGTTCTCCTAGATCCAATTTTTTCTCTGTTATTAAACCTACTGGGTTTAGACCTGGAATTCTTCCCCTCCCTCTCAATCAAAACCCTGTTTGGAGGGATGAAATTCTGCTGACCAGCTGAGGCCCAGCAGGGCCAACTCCTGGAGCTGGGGATGGGGAAGTGGTGACTTTCCAAACAAAGGGAGAGGGACACAGCTGCACCTCTTCCTTTCTTCGTCCTCGAGGATATTATCCGTATATCCTGCTACTTTTTATTTCTGCTCTTTTTTGACATTTGTAGCTTAGTTAATCCCTCAATTTTTATAATTTTCTTTAAAATTATTTATCTCTTCAAATTATAAAAAGTATATATAAAATATATCTATAATATATTTAAAGCCCTTGCAGAACAATAAATAATGAATGATCCATTTATGTAAGAAAAAAATCACTATAAATGGGAATATGTATTTATTACATTTAACTTATCTAGTTCTTGCTACCACAAATGAGGCTATATGGTACATCTTTGTACAAGTCTCCATGGAGAATTGTGTGACTTCTCTGGGACATCTAAGGAGTAAGACTGCTGCTGGATCATGGGTTTGTGCATAGTTAATATCTAAGCAGTACTAGGCTGTCTCCAGAATGGCCACACTAGTCCTGGGTGCTCAATGGTTTCAGCAGCTCTGTATGCTTTGTAGTTGCTCCACTTTACACTGGAACCATCACCCTGGAGTAGCTTTTAGGTCCATGTTGCAGATACTGTTGGAGACCTGACTAGATCCCCTTGGATCCTTTTAACCAGCTCTGTTCACTCATTCCCATCTTCAGTGTTTCTGCTGCTAACTATTTGTACCTACAACCTTCAGTGGCCTGCCCTCAGACACTGGAGCCCCTAGCCTGTAAGGAGAAGAGGAAGTGCCTGGGAATTTCACATCCTCCACCACCATGTCCTGGAGCCAATGACTTACTGGTGTGGGAGTGCAAAAGCCCAGCTCTTGTGCCTCAAGGTGGGGTCAACACTAAGCACCCCAGGAGATTAGGCTGAATCAGGAACTTCACCTGAAATAGCACCTTTACTTAGCTGCTTCTCTTTTCCCAGACAGCTTCTTCTACTCCCTTACTGGTTTCTTCCAAGAACTGTACCTTAACAAACTACTTACACCCAAATCCTTGGCTCATGGTCAGCTTCTGGAAGAACCTGACCAAAGACAGCACACGTTTCTATTTCACTACTGAACAGAAATGACAAATTCCAGACATTGAACATGTTAGATTCTTTAGCACACTAAATTTGGGCTCCTATTTGAAACCATTCTTTCAATTTCTTTATCTGGGGCATCTTAGTATCTAGGGGACCTCTCTCCTCATTGGCAATCCACACCTCCTCTTGCTCAACTTCAGTGCCAGCAGCTGTGACAGAGCATGGCGTTTCCATTGCGTTGACTCCCCTAGGAACTCCATTTCAGAGTCTGGAGCATGGCTGTTGAGCATTTCTGTGTATCCAAATGTTACTCATATCAGAAATCGGCTGCCATTGCCCTTAAGAGAACATGCACCTCCCGAGTAGCTGCCAAATGAAGGTTTGGGTCATTTATGAAGCAAGAAACCAATGAAGGAGTTAACAAGAGTAGCCAGCTGGAGGTGGGGAAAAGTGCAGACGGCAAGCACGGGCCACTCTCGCAAGGAGTTTGACAGCAAGAGCAGTAGGGGACTCAGATGGCAGCCGGGGGGGAAAGCAAGGTGAAGGAAAGGCTTTGAAAACAATCTCAGCATTTTTAAGACAGAAGAATTGAGGCCAGTGAAAAGGAAAGATCACGTATGGATGAAAAAAAGAAGATAAGATATGGATCGAGGTCCCAGAAGAGGTGAGAGGAGGAGGAAACGGCAGTCTTGGAAAGGAAGAATGATTCTCCTTCACTGTCACCAGCGTTTCTTCAGGCATAGGATTTCCAGTTAGTGCCGTGTTCTCCATCTACATTTTAGGCTTAAGGACAAGAACAGGGCCTGCTCGTACTAAAGGTAGAAGTGTGCCACTTAAAAATACTACATTATAGGAGCATCCTGGAGAGACAACCATCCAAGGGCACCTGTGTAAACTCCTCACCTTGGCCAGCTCCTTGCTGGAGGACTCAGGGGAGACCCACCTAGAGGTGCAGTTATCTTTGGGCACCAGTGGAAACATAACCATGTGGCTTTTTTTCTGTAATAAATATGTGTTGCTCTTGTGATTATAATATATACATATTATTTTTGATGAGAATGGTATTCCACTTTCCTAAATTTAAAGTTGGTTATACAATAAATACCCAAAATAAATCAAAATTATTTCATTATATGTGTGTGTTTTCTTACAGAATCAGAGAAAATAAATTTTCAATAAGCTGAAGATGTATACTATTTACATAACTTGCCTTAAAGCCTTTATTTTACAGACATCTCCCAATATCATAACGTTCTATGATATAAAGTCTTTCTTTTTTTTTTTTTTTCCTTTTTGTCTTTTTTACTGACCGGCAACGGGATCGCAACCCTCGGTGTTGCACCCGCACCATGCTCAGCCAGTGAGCGGGAACCGGTCTCCACATGGGATCCTAACCCTCGGCGGGAGCGCCACCACACTCCCAAGCGGCGCACTCTCCAGTGCGCCACCGGGCCGGCCCGATATAAAGTCTTTCTAGTGTCCCAAATCCATCAGCGAAGGTGACTGCAGGAGACAAAGCCCCAAGGCAATCTAACGTGCTTATCTTCCATTCCCGTGAGTGTCCATGGAGAATCTATAAAACAGGAGACTTTTCTAACTCCCCCACCCCAAGTGCTAAATTTCCAAATATGCGTGGGCCCAATATTCAATAGATAGAAAGATTCCTAAGTTCACTACTTCCTCCACATTGCCCTTCTGTTTCTCTGATTCAACATCATTTGCAGATATC
The DNA here is from genome assembly GCF_000696425.1 of Galeopterus variegatus. Classification (NCBI taxonomy): domain Eukaryota; kingdom Metazoa; phylum Chordata; class Mammalia; order Dermoptera; family Cynocephalidae; genus Galeopterus; species Galeopterus variegatus. The sequence continues at coordinate 298,123 of NW_007726301.1, read as the reverse complement.
CAACAATTGTATTAGAAATTGCAAAATTCCTTGGCATGGTGGTACACCCACCCACTTTTGTGATTTGCTTGGTATCCCAGGGTGTTTTTCAATAAGACGTTGAAGGATCATGGGATCTTAATATTCTACTCAACTGTGAATTGATTGAGGCAAAATGATGGTGTAACTTCTGACCACACTTGGGGATCACTTGTCATTCCACCAGGTTGTCCCAGTACATCAGGCAATATTTTGTGGTTACACTCATCCAGGAATTATGCTGCATGACATACAATCTTACAAGCTCTTGCCTCTGTTGAGGCATTTAAGCTCTGTTCAGCTTAAATGTCACCTCCTCAGAGAGACCTTATCTGACCACACAATATAAATTAGTCACCCAGTCACTGCATCACCACTCTGTTTTAATTCTTTGCATAGCACGTAAACAATATTCTTCTTGCTCATTTAATACTTTGTGTGTTATTTGTCTCTTCTTGCTAGATAAAGAACCTGGCTTATACTGTTTATTATAACATCCCCAGTGCCTAGAATAATTCTGGATGGCACATAGTAAGCCCTTGGTATGTAAAAGTTAGATGAACTAAATCGAGTTGACACAATAGAAAATGTCTAGGAGGCTATCTAGGGGTTCCATGAGGCTACCTTTAATATAGGATGGTCCAGGAAATCCTCTCTGGGAAGGTCATCTTTTAGTGAAATCTATATATAATGGCAATTGGCCGAGAGTATGGGTTTTTGATCATTACACTGGCCTGAACATTTTTATTATTAATATGAGACTGTTCTTCTGAACAAAGGACATTATATCTATGTAAGAGTGACCAGAAAAACTACAGACCTGGCCCAAGATTTCAACAGAGCAGGTATAGAACTAGATCTATAGAGTGGGTTTAAAAGAAGTGTGAGATAAATCCTTTTAAATGCCTCTCAGAACCTTTTCCTTTTTAGGAATCTCGATTTTTTTTTTAAATCCCTGAAGCCCTTCCCACCATTAAGACTTAATTACCCCAGGAGAGGGAATGGCAGGCACCACCTAGGGCACCAAAGTCCTCAGCGGAGGACATGATGAGGGAAGTATCCACCAGACAGAGGAGAGTGCACGCTCTTCTACTGAGAGTGGGAGAGCCGAGGAGGCAAGAAGGTGCACGTCTTACCTGGGACCTTTAGGATTTCAGTGCTTCCACCCCACAGCCTTCAGACTTGGCCAGTTAAGGGGCTGAGTATGGAGTCAGTAATCAGGCAGAGAAGAGAGGCAAGATAGGAGCCTCAGATTGGTGAGTTGTGCCCTGAGGGAGGGAGGGAGGGAGGGAGGGAAGAAGGAAAGAAGGAAGGAAGGAAGGAAGGAAGGAAGGAAGGAAGGAAGGAAGGAAGGAAGGAAGGACAAACCCAAGATGAGTTTTCAAGTCAAAATGTAATGACTCCAATAAAACAAAATGATTAACCAAAAAAGAGAAAACAAGGGATCCAAGGAAACAGGGGCTTCAACACAAAAGGGAGGCAAAGGGACTGCCGGAATAATAATGAAGAGAAGCCCCAGGATGACGGCTGAGCAGCAGCAGACCTGGAGCAGCCAGTCCAGTTAGACCAGGAGGACAGAAAGCTCCAGAAGGGGTATCTGATCTCTGGGGGGGGGGGGGGGGG
>NW_007726301.1:291813-295482 GCF_000696425.1 Galeopterus variegatus | reverse complement strand
GGGGGGGGGGGGGGGGGAATTAGTAGATGATCTAATATTGTTCAAATTATAACATTGCTTTATTGAGATCATCAGAGAAGAGAAAGAGTGTGTATGTGTGTGTTTAAGAGGGTTAAAAAGAAACAGAGAGAGAAAGAAAAAGAGAGACTGAGAGAGATTGAGGTAAGACCTCATTTACCATGAAAGAAAGCCAATAAATAATGTCTAAGATGGATAAACCCAGGAAAATGGCAGTATAATCACATTGTTCAAAAACATGGAGTTAAATACCAGCATAACCAGTTAAAAAGTTGAAAGTGGTTGTCTCAAGGGAGCAGAAATTAGAAAAGGTAAAGAACAGGGCAAGGGACTTCTGTTTTTCATTATAAGCGGTGGTGGATTAAAGACAGCCACAAATTCTTTGACACTCTCCCCATGGGGGGATAGGGTCTATTTCCCCCACACATGAATTTGGGTTGGCCTATTACTGCTTGCCAATAAGGCACCAGTGGACATGACACTCTGCCATTATCAGTCCTAGCTTTTTAAGAGGATTAGAAGCTTCTACTGTGGTCTCTTGAATCCCTAAATCATCATGTCAGAAGACCAACCACCTTGCCCAAGAGACCACATGGAGAGACCCAGAGACTGGACAAAGAGAAAGAACCAGCTAAGCCCAACCTTCTAGCCACCCCACCAAGACACCAGGCATGTAAACAAAGCTATCTTGGACCCACAAGATCAGACCAACCAGCAGTTAAAATATACCCCATCAATGCCATGTGGAATAGAAAACTCACTCAGCCAAACCCTGCTTGAATTCCAGATCTATAAAGTCATGAGATATAATAACATTGTTGTTGGTTTAACCCAGTACATATTGGGGTGCTTTGTCATGCAGCAACAGATAACTGGAACACAGGCCTTTTAATACTAGTGCTAAGTCTTTAGTACTAATTTTTAAATTATGTTTATGTATTATTTTCACAAAGATAAAAATTAATTTAAAATAGTTTGATCTGAATAAGTTTGATGGATTGTATTAATGTCGATTTCATGGTTGTGATATTGTACAATATTATATAAGATGAGGGAAACTGGGTGAAGGGCATATGGAATCTCTGTGTTATTTCTTACAATGGCATGAAAATCTACAATTATTTCAAAATTAAAAGTTAAAAAATAATTTGAATAGTTTAATGTTTGTATCTTGTCACATTTATATATACTTAAACAAAATTGTACAATTCTTTATGGATTATTCTACATTTTTCTGTTTAATGTTTTGTACCTATTTCAATGTCAGCACTTATATATCTAGGTCATTAATTTCAATGGCTGCTCTATATTCCACTCTATGGATTTACTATGATTTATTTAACTGGTGCCTTACTAATGGATTTATTTAACTGCTGCCTTACTAACTTGTTCCCTTTTCTAGATACCATGTATTCTATGACGTCAGAAGAATTCAAACTTTCCTTTGAGTCATAAAAATAGAGGCCAGGCAATATGACAACATCCCTCTACTCTAAATCAAAGAAATTTATTTCTACCAATTATATTAATTCCTTTCCTGTCTTTACATCTTCCATTAGCAATTGTAGAATCATTCAACTTACTTCTAAATCCAGATAGTCTCCATATTTATCTACATAGTTAACTCAGCTTCTGGGTAGCACACTACAATTCAAACTGTGAATGTCAGGAAAAACAATAATAAATTAAAAACTTAAAGCCCCAGCCCTGAGTCATCCTGTCTGTCAGAAAAAAGTGAAACTGGTAAAAAACACAAATATATAAGAGAAGGAACTGTTCTTCAACACAAGGTCTGAAATCTCAATGTTGTTACTATCCATCCTCTGTTCAAAGAAAAGATAAACCAAAAGAAAAAGATAAAAAGACATTCTAGGTATATACACTCATGAATTTCTGGACAATAAAAGTCATCCTGCCTTCTAAAGACTCTGCTTTTAAGAAAATGGATCTGGAGTGTATTATTCATTCATTCACTCATTCATTCAACAAACATCTAAGTGTCAAAGCTAATGATAGAAAGCAGACTATGGCAGCTGTTGCCCTGGATGAGCTCATGCTGTAGTGGAGGAACCAAGAACTAAGTAGACAAGTGTAAACAATGTGGCAGAGTATAATAAAAATAAGCACATGGTACTGCAGAGTTGCACATGAGGGCACTCAAGGCTTTTCTGAAGGAAATTAACAAATCTTAAAGTAGAAAGAGGCATTATCCACATGAAGAGAGGTCAATCCTGGTGGAGGGCCACATGAACAACATCCCAGAAGCAAACATTGGGTTGAGTGCAGCTTGCAGGTAGTGGTGGTATGTGGGGGCAAGGAGGCCTCTTACAAGTGGTTATCTGCTGCCCAAGTAGAAAATGGAAGCATGGAGTGACATGAGAGACAGCCTAGGGCTAGATCATTTAAGGCTGTGTGCCTTTCTAAAGAGTTAGAAGTTTATCCCTAAAACAAAGGGGATCCATTGAAGAAAAGCTTTGCTCAGGGTGAACATATGTCTGTTTGATCAAGACTGTTCCAGCCTGCCTGCAGTCCCTGTATAATTATTAATAGTGCTCACTTTCACATTCGGATGTGTCCTGCCTAAGATGACAAATTGTACATTCGCCCTAGCCATGCTAGATCTTCTTCCAATGATAAGATGATAAATTATACTAGGGTAATTACACGAGGGTGAACAATGGAACCTAGGTCATTGAAAACCCTCTTAAGCAACAGTAGAAAACAGAACAAAAGAAAAAAACTTTCACCCACGCTGCAAAGAGTTAGATCAATGCTTAGACAAATAGTAGTGAAAGATCAAATGCAAAAGTTTCATCAAATATAAGCAATAGCAATTTATATAGAGTCTTCTGTAGTAGGAAACACAAAAATGTAGATTCTATGCCTTTTTTTTCTTATTTTCTTTTGTAAGGTATTTTTTCTTATTAAAATGGTATTTGCTAGTGAAAGATCAAATGCAAAAGTTTCATCAAATATAAGCAATAGCAATTTATATAGAGTCTTTTGTAGTAGGAAACACAAAAATGTAGATTCTATGCCTTTTTCTTCTTATTTTCTTTTGTAAGGTATTTTTTCTTATTAAAATGGTATTTGCTGGGCCGGCCCGGTGGCGCACTGGAGAGTGCACCACTTGGGAGCGTGGCGGCGCTCCCACCGAGGGTTCGGATCCCATGTGGAGACCGGTTCCCGCTCACTGGCTGAGCGCGGTGCAGGCGCAACACCGAGGGTTGCGATCCCGTTGCCGGTCAGTAAAAAAAGACAAAAAGGAAAAAAGAAATGGTATTTGCTGATTTATAAAAGGAATACACTGAACACAGCAAGAAAATATTTTATAAAAACATAAAAGGACAACATTCGCAACCAGCCCAGCGACAACCAAGCCACTGCCAGAAAACCCCCAGGCTACCGAGCTGGAGTGGGGGGTGCCCACAGGCCTCAACCACGCCACCCTGCCCTCCACAACTAGGTCAGTGAAGGAGCCAGCCATGGGCCAGCAGCCCCCACCACCTCCTCCTCCCACTGCTCTAACAACATCTTAGAATTTAAAATAATAATAATAATAATAATTAATTTTTTAAAAAATACATAAAAGGAAAAGTTAAAGTCTATCTTCCCTCCCCATCCTTGGCCCACCATATGGATTAATCGGTT
>NW_007726301.1:252706-291523 GCF_000696425.1 Galeopterus variegatus | reverse complement strand
TGTCTTTTTTCGTGTCCAGCAACGGATCGCAACCCTCAGTGTCGCGCCCATACCGGACCGGGACCGGCAACGGGATCGCAACCCTCGGTGTTGCTCCCTCACCTCGCTCAGCCAGTGAGCGGGAACCGGTCTGTATGTGGGATCCGAACCCTCGGTGGGAGCGCCGCCGCACTCCCAAGCGGCGCACTGTAGCAGTGAGCCACCGGGCCGGCCCAAGCTTTTGACATTCTAATTGTTTTCCTTTTATTATTTTGATGACTAAAGAGAAATATGCTTTCATAATATTAAGATGCTCTGTGTTTTTAATTATACAAGTCGTGGATAGAAACAATTTGTTTCTTAGAGATGTCTTCTGCAGAGCCTCTGTCTTCCTGTTCTATAATGGACCATTGCTTTATAAGTCTTTATACAACCGTCATCCTGCAACTGCTTTTCATTGAACTTCTGGCTTCTACTGTTTCTGGATTCTGCATCTTCCTCCTAAATTTATTTTTTTCTAGTGAATATCCTTGGATAATTTTTTTAGATGGAAGAAAATGACTTTATTTTAAAAGTATTGGAACATGTCTTTTTTTAATTTAATTTTATTTATATTTATTTTTGTGGAGTACAGTGTGTTGTTTCAATACATGCATATCCTGCACAATGATTCACTTAGGGTAGATAGTATAGTATTGTACCCCATTAGTTCAACCCTTATCCCCCCCCCCCCCCAGCCTCTGGTAACCATTATTTTACTCTCTACTTAAAACACACACATGCACACACACAAAGATTAACAACCTTATTGCAAAAAGAACTCCTAAAAATGGATTAGAAAAATCTAAGCAGATATTTGGTGAGGGACATGAGCAGATAAGTCACACAGCCCAAAGAAACATACAAGGTTAATAAGTACATTCCAGGATCAGGTTGCAGGCGAGGATGGGGCTGGCTCAGCAACGCCCCCCTCCCCCATCTCAGGATCCTGGGCATCAGGCTGGTTCAGCTGCTGGCCTAGATGAGTAGCGGCAGGGGTGGGACTGAGGCCCACGGCCCCTGTCTCTCAGGAACTCTGGGCAGGTGGCAGGCTGGCTCCATTGCTGGCCAGTGGCAGTGGTGGGGCTGAGGCCCATGGCCCGCTTCTCTCACGAACCTCCAGAAAATGTCTTTATTTTCCCCCATACTAGATTGGTAATTTGACTGGATAATGAATTATTGATAGAAAATTATTTTCCCTCAAAAGTTTGAAGGTATTGCTTGTGGCATCAGCATCCATAGTTGTTGAAGAGACATCTACTAACAATCAAATTCTTATTCATTTGAGATGATCTGTTCTTTTATTCTCTATGCACACATGTGTGATTTCTCTCTATGTCTTTGGAATTTTGAGGCTTCACGCAGATATTTCCAGTTGTTAGTTCATTCATTCAAAAACTTTTTGCTGAACAGGTGATATAGCAGAACAAACAATATAGCTGTGAATAAAATAGCTTAAAATTTTGTTTTCTGTTTTGTTTTTGTTTTGTTAGTCTACCTGCTTAGACCTCTCTGAGCCCTTTCCATCTGAAGTCTTTTAAATTCAGGGAAATGTATTATTTATTTGCATTGTTATTTTACTCAAGGCAGCAAAGTATAAGTTAAAGGTAAAGATCTCTCATATTTTCTGTCTCTTTTTCTTCCAACTCTAAATTATGAAAGATTATCTCATTTTATCTTTTAGGTTATTAATCAGATCTTCTTTCCCATAAATTTTATAATTCACCTAATCCATACTTTTTTATTTTGCCATTTAAAAATTTTTTTCTGAGTGTTCTTTTTTGAACTCCACCTTCACCTTTTATATCGTAGCCTGGTTTTGTTTGACAGATGCAATATTTTCTTAAATCTCTGTAAGGATAATATTTAGAATTTTAAAAATTCTCTTCCCGGGCTGGCCCGGTGGCGCACTGGATAGTGCGCCACTTGGGAAGCGCGGCGGCGCTCCCACCCGAGGGTTTGGATCCCACATACAGACCGGTTCCCGCTCACTGGCTGAGCGAGGCGCGGGAGCAACACCGAGGTTTGCAATCCCGTTGCCGGTCCCCGGTCCGGTACGGGGGCAACACTGAGGGTTGCGATCCGTTGCCGGACACGGAAAAAAGACAAAAGACAAAAAAAAAAAAAAAAAATTCTCTTCTGGTCCTGAATTACATTTTTTCCAGGATCAATTATTGTTTCACCTTCGGTCTTCTATTTTACATTGTTTGTCTTCTTCCTGAGTGCTCTGTTATCTATTTATATTTATCAGTGATGGATGCAGTGAATTAGCATCGGGAACTGAGGCAGCTTTTCTCTCTAGCTGTATAGGTCCATTTTGCCAGTGGGTTTTCCCTTGAAAGCTGCCAGTAGATAAGTGGACAGAGTTGTGTTTACAGGCAGCCAGTATCAGTGAGGAGCCAAGAACCCTTTCAAATATCAGATTATAAAGGGCTTTTTAGTGTATTTTACCCCTAGAAAATGTTCTTCTTCTCCCCTTCTTCCTCCTCCTCTTTTTTTATTTGTTTGTTTGTTTTGTTTGAGAAATCTAGAGTCATTTTAAACTCTGTGCTAGTTTTTTCTCAAGCATGATCAATCTCTCTAGGCACCTCATGCAAGTCTATTGTTGGTTAAAAACAGTTATTATTAACTTGGGCCTAAGGGTAAAGCAGCTGCTACCAGCAGCCCCAATTTAGGGGGTAAAAGACTGGTATTAGAAGTTAGGACCAGGTATATAATTTCCAGGCCTTTGTGCAAAATGAAAATGCATGGCTCCTTTTTCAAAAATTATTAAGAATTTCAAGACAGCAGCAGTGCATTAAACTGAGCAGGGTCCCTTCCAACCACAGGGCCCTGTGCAACTGCACGTGTCACATGCCCATGAAGAGCGTTCTGACTCCTCATGGGGCATTTCTCAGGGATCTTTTACCAACAAAAACTCTTGAACTTCTTGCTGTTATTATTGTTCTGTTTGTCTATTGTTCTGCTTTTTTCCACAAATACATCTTCTGCTTTCTATCATTCAGGAATTCTCCAGATCTCTGGCCTGCTGATGGTACATTTCTTCACTTACCAGCAATTTTACGGTTTTATTACTTTGTAAAGTACATTTTCCATCATTCTGAGACTTCGGGAAGAAGAGTAAATAGATGTCCATGTGAATCAAAACGTGTCATTTTTTTTTTAATGGCAGATGTTTAAGTAATCAGAAATATGTGGGTGGCATACTGGTTTTTAAAACTACACTGTCCCATCTAATGTGCTACCCTTAGCAGTAGCAGCCAAAACTTAAGTTTAGAAGCACTAAAATAATACACTGGTGAAGTACTTGTATAATTTCTCTTAAAATTTTTCACATAATTTTTTTATATAAACTCATTTCTAAAATAACCCTTTGGTAACAATTAAGTTGTCAGGCTTTAAAGTTGGTAGAGTTTCCCATTATAAAAAGGAACATCACTTTATCAAGAAAGTCATTTCTTTCTAAAGTCCATTTTTCTTCAGCCAAAGAATGTGGTTTATATACAGAAAGATAAATGAACAGTATTAATCTGCGAGGGGGAAAGGAATTTTCTGATTATAGCTTATTATTTTTTGCTTTCTATATGCGCATCTTCACAAATTCCTTCCTCATCAAAAGAGGAAACGTTTAACAGATATTTTATTATCTAGTAATTTACTAGATATTTTATTATCTAGTAAAGCCTAATAAATGGAAAGAGAACTTTCATTTGCTAATTTGAAACCCACTGCAGTCTTATTGAGATAATTTATCAGGAAGTGTTCCTAGTCCTAGAACTTTCTTGGACATTAACATATTTTTTCTGAGAATTTTCTTTTGTGAAAAACAACTGAATTTAGCTGGTTTTCGCTATACTCAGTCAATTAGGGAGAAGTAAACTTTACTAATGAAGTGGCATGAGAACCGTCATTTCAAGTCACTCCTACTTTGTAACTTTTATAACAAGTCATTGACTTCACAAATTTTTCTTTTACAACTTCCAGAAATGAAAATTGACAAGGAAAGTGAGACATAACAATATCATATTTTTTCATTGAACAGTTTTGGCAAGGATTTTCATTGAACATTTTTGGCAAGAGCCTTAAATGCAATTCATACATTTTAATCCAATAATTCCAATTCTAGAAATCCACCTAAAAAATAATCTGAAAGCAAGTTATGTGCTAAAGATGTTAATTTCCATCTTTGTCATAATAGCAAAAAGTAGTCTATCCTAAAAAGTGCCTGGGTACGGATTTAACAGTTTTGGCAAGGATTTTCATTGAACATTTTTGGCAAGAGCCTTAAATGCAATTCATACGTTTTAATCCAATAATTCCAATTCTAGAAATCCACCTAAAAAATAATCTGAAAGCAAGTTATGTGCTAAAGATGTTAATTTCCAGCTTTGTCATAATAGCAAAAAGTAGTCTATCCTAAAAAGTGCCTGGGTACGGATTTCCTCTAAAACAGAGCCTGAAACACAGACTTGGGAAGGTAGCTTATTTGAGGGTAACTCTAGGAAACAGAGTAAAAGCAATAGAAGGTTAAGAGAGAGAAGAAAAAAAAGGCATTAACGGGTCCATTTTGAGCTGTCACATTTGTAGGTAACTGGGGTCTGATCCTGTTGGGGACCTTCTGAAGAACGTGGTATTATGCATCTCAGAATTGGAAGACAGTGCCCCAAGCCCACAGGATGTTGTCTCCAAGCTCTCATTTTAACCGAGCCTTTAACAGGCCATTCCAAGATTGTATCAGGCCATTGCTTCCAAGTGAAATTGTATATCGTAGTACTCGTGGATCTTCCAGTCTTAGCCCATGGTCACACATCCTTTGCCCTCAAGGTGGGTCCCTTGGTCCAAGGCAATGTTATGGAGGATCCATGTCAAGTACAGTAAGTTACAAGACACTAGCCATAGTAGAAGCACTGTGGGCAGGGAACATAAACCCATATGCTGCTGTACAAAATCTTGGGCTAAATAACCGAATGATGAGCATGAACAAAAAGAGAGGCCACATAGAGGACCACTGAAGCATGGAGGTGCCAGACATGTGAGTGAAGACTTTCTGGACCTATAAGACCAGCCAAACCACCAGATACCTTAGTGTCTGACACTCTGTGGAGCAGAATAACCACCCATCCCAGCCTGGCCTAAATTCCTGACCCAAGGGATGATAAGAAGCAATAAATCATTTTTGTTTTAAGCCACTAAGTTTTGGGATGACTTATTAACAGCAAGAAGCCTGTAGCTTCTGTTTTAATGCTGTTTGAATGCTTCTTCTTAGAAGCTAGCCACCACGTAAAAGATCTAACTTAACTGCTCTGAAACCACCATGCTGCAAGGAAGCCCAAGCTGGCTAAGTAGAGGAGCCTTGTGGAGGAGCTCCAAAGTTCCCTAACCAATAGCCCTAGCCCAACTAGAATCCAGTAGTGCAAAAGAACCACATAGTTAATCCACAGAATCATGAGAAAGTTTTTTAAAGAATCATTGTTAACATCATAATAGACAACTGAACCACATGGCTTACTCCATTCATGAGCCCATAGCACAAGCACAAGCAGAGGCTGGCTGACATCCACCAGATGCATCATTTTGTCCACACCCTGTTGCCAAGTGACTCCTCTGTCATGGATGCTCCCTAGTAGACACTGTTCTGAGCACAAAAGTCTTTGTGCCCACTGTCATAAGTCCAACCACTTTCTTCTTCCCTAGATCGCCTTTGCTTCAGCTTCCAATTTTGTTCCTTTCAGGCCCTGACCAACCAGCCAAGTCATTTGTATGTCATTTTCTGTCCCACAAAATTGACAGAAGTGGCTGTTTAAAGCTCTACCCACTAGGAAGATTTTAGCTTATTACTGTCCACTGGGGTACTCTCCCAGTGGGACCCTGGTGCAGCTGCAGTCCATTTCCAGGTATCTCCAGCACACTGAGCCATCTCATTCATGAACCTGGCTGGATAGTTTTCTCTTCTCTCAGGTGGCCTAGGGAACTCCTCAAGAAGCCATAGGGGTGAGCTGAGGGAGCGGATGGGTACAAGAGAAGTTAGGTGACATGACGGTCAGGGCCACCTATACCTGACATTATGACTTGGGGGATCCAATTCATGACAAAGTCCATAGTTATTTGATGCCCCCATTATTAAGCACTTGATTTCTACTGTATTAGCATTCTAGAAGCTTCTTTTCAAATGTTGAGTACTTCAGTACTTCTCCGATGCATAAGTTATATTTGTGCTAATTCTACAGGTCTTTCCTGTAAACCTCTTATTGGAGTCTTCCAGAAATACCACACATCATCCCTACCTAGCATGATTACCCCTAATTCCATTGTATATGCCTGATCTTGTGACCTGAGCAATAAAGTACCTTGCACTGTAGTCTGGATCTGTTTCTGAGCTTTCTTCTTCTCTAAGCTCCATGTAAAACATTGTCTTCCAACTTACCTAACGATGGGTCAGAGCAATATTGTCACATATAATATGTACTGCCTCTGAAGTCCAAGAAGGCTCATTGCTACTGTGCTCTTTTTTGTGATAGAAAATTCAAAGTACAATAATGTTTGCTTTACCTTAAAGGGGATATTCCTATATAGTTCAAACCATTGAGACCCTAGAAACTTCATAAATATGGCAGGGCTCTAAATCAATGTAGGATTTATTTCCCAGGTTATGGCACCCATGGGTCATACCAGGGTATCCAGAGTACTTTCTACTTCCTATGCACCATCCCAAGTAACATTATATCATCAATATAATGAATACTATGATGTTCTATGGAATATCAAGATGCTCAAGGTCCCTTCCTACTACACTGTGATGAAAAACAGAAGAGTTAACATAACCTTACAACATGGAATATATATTGTTGTCTTTCCTGTATAAATTTTCTCTGCTTTGGTCCTCTTTCCAAATGGGAAAAGAAAACATTTTCCAGATCAACAGCTACATACCAAGGGCCAGAAGCTAGACTTGGATGTGTTATTCTATGTTCTAATAAGACACTGCTTTGGGGACTCCATTTGGCTAAGTTCACCATTATCCATCTTGACCAATCTGACGTTTTTCAGGGATGACAGCAGTGAACCAAATGGGAATATGACAGGGACCACCACTTCTGCATTCTTCAAATAGTCAAAAATGGCATTAATTTCTGCAATTCCACTCAGGATTCCATATTGCCCTGATATATTGTCTTGTCTGGGAGAAGTAACTTCGGTGATGACAGGATATGAGAATAGCAGAAGCCAAGAGCTCGCACTTAACCAATTGGCCCTTCCTACCATAATGGTTCTTACGTCATGAGTCAGAAAGATGATGTGAGAATTCTTCCAGTTCCTGAGAATATCAATCCCAATTATGCACAAGAGGACTGGGGAAATGATCACAGGTTGGGTCTATGGACCCATTATACATATTGTAAGATAGATCTGGACCAGCTTCCCATTTATCACCTAGATACCATATGTTTCCACTCTAATCATGGGGCCATGTGGACATTTTCAGATTCCCTGATGTCAGTATCATTTCAGACACTATCCAACAGCTCTTAAAAGCCATCTTCTTTCTATACTGTACAATTGCTCTATTAAACAGTCATAGTTTCCTTTTAGGTAGGATTGGGGGACTATTTATTGTATATACTTACAGTGGCATTGAAGGCTCCTTCCTTAATGGGGCACAGCCACTCCTTCATAATATCCATAATAGTCTCTGATTATGAGATAGTCTCTGGTTATGAGAATTGATAAGATATGGAGACTGGACAAGAGATAGTAATTTTTCAATGTGGTAGCTGCTATTAGTTTTCTTCTCAGCAGCACTTAATTTTTTTTTTAATTAGACAATGCTCTAGCAATGCTGTAGCTCACTCTTTATCTAATTCACCCCAGGAATTATTATAACATTGCCACAGATCTCTGCAGGTCTCAGTGCCTGTATGCAACTCCGCTCTTTCTGCTTGGCATGATACTTAAGTCCACTGTGCCTCTGATGGTTACACGCTACCACCTGACCTCTACTATTCTGGAATTCCATCATCACCAATGACACTGTAGAATTCAGTTCCATGCAGAATGGAACCCTAGGAATCCAGCCATGAGAATACATCTGTCAGATCTTCTTTGAAGAAAGAAACTACTGTGAGGAATTATAGTTAGCTGACAGCCTCCAGGTGCCTCAACTTTGAGATCTATCACAGCTTTCATTCCAAAGGCCTCTATTCCAAGCCCCCAGGCTTCTCCTAGTCAAAGACTAAACATAGCTGATGTTCTAGAGCTGGCCTATTCTTAGCCATCATGGAACTCCTCCAATGGGCAATATTTGCCCTAGGGCTCCCCATCAACCTAGCTGAGATTTTCTCAGAGAATTATGATGTTACTACCACCAGCAATGGGATCTTTGTTGCCATCTGGCTGTTGAGTGGTCCAGTTCCCCTAGACAATCTCAGCCTGTTTGTTGACTTTCTAGAGCCACTTCCAGCACCCCCTGCCTTAGACAAAGACTTGAGTGAAAGTCCAGGTAGTTTATCTGGCAAGAGATCTCAGGAAGCCGAGTAATGGAGTGATGTGAGAAATGCCCTAACCCATCCAATGCCAGAGGATGGACACAGAGACACGAGGTACAGCAAAGCAAGACTTTAATCTCAGCCTTGCAAGATCAGGTATCTGATGGCAGGCATGCCTGAAACAGTTACACCGAGCAATTTATTCCCTAGTGCACAAGTCCCTCCCCCAGTTCCTCATTGGCTGAGTACTATGAGATGTACAATCTTCCCGAACATCACCTAAGTTTCATTATTTCCTTATAAGGTATTTATTGTTCACTTCCCGCTGACAGAAAGGCAAGACAAGCCTGCAAAAAAGGCCCACAATCTTCCCGAACATCACCTAAGTTTCATTATTTCCTTATAAGGTATTTATTGTTCACTTCCTGCTGACAGAAAGGCAAGACAAGCCTGCAGAAAAGGCCCATTCTGATGGCAGGCATGCCTGAAACAGTTACACCGAGCAATTTATTCCCTAGTGCACAAGTCCCTCCCCCAGTTCCTCATTGGCTGAGTACTATGAGATGTACAATCTTCCCGAACATCACCTAAGTTTCATTATTTCCTTATAAGGTATTTATTGTTCACTTCCCGCTGACAGAAAGGCAAGACAAGCCTGCAAAAAAGGCCCACCAAAAAGTCCTGAGCAGGGAGAATGAGGAAATGAAAAGAACAAAGAGCTGGTGACCAGCCACCATCTTGAGAAGTTATTTCTCAAAGGTGATGTGCTGTTTCAGTGACTTTCTGGGAACATGCATTCTCTGGGGTTGTCATAACTATCAGCTGTTTAAGTAGCTTTTGTTAGACTATTCTTGAAAATGAATCACTAAAGCTATTTTCTTACAGTGGGAGAGAGAAAGGAAAGAAAAAAAGAGTCAATAAAGGGTACATTTTTAACCAGTAGGCAATCAGAGCTCAATCCCACTGTGAATTTTCTGAGGAACCATGTAAATTGTCCTCCCAAAGAACAGGAAGCTGGAGTATTTATCTGCCAGCTCCCATTCTGTTATTAAGGGTTACTCCCAAAGGTGCTAATACCCCCACACTTCCACTTGACATGCCCAAGTCTTCTTATACTTAATACTTCCAGTGAACCTAAGAAACACCTAATAGCACAAGCTTTATCAAACTCAGCCACGTGGCTTCTTACTTGGGGCCCCTTCTCTACCATGCCAGACTAATAAAGGCATAGAATAAAGCATCCACGCCTGCAGGGCATTTTCAGAAGGGTACCAGAAAGCCTCCATGGCTAAACAATGGACCTCTCCCACAGCTTTGTGAAGTCAGAAATGACTTTCACCTAGTGGAAATGCAACTTCATATACAAGACCCCTTGAAAAGGAAACTGACAGACCCAGCTCAAGGCTTAACCTAGAAGAGATTCTGATAGAGGGCAGGGGAGGGACTGCATGAGGTATTGGATTCATGGAAGGAGTGAAAGGATATCATGGAGAGGACCGAGGACCAGGAGGGATTATTAAAGGCTCTGTATTAATTTCTTAGGGCTGCCATAACAAATTACTATGAATTGGGTGGCTTAAAACCACAGAAATGTATCTGGATGCTAGAAGTCCAAAACCAAGGTGTCAGCAAGATCGGTTCCTTCTGGAAGCTCTGAAGGAAAAACCATCTCATGTCTCTCTCCTAGCTTATAGTGGTCGCAGGCAATCCTTGGTGACCTTTGGTTATAGATACATCGCTTCAGCCTCTAACTCTGACTTTACATGGCATTCTTCCCTGTGTATGTCTGTGTTTCTGTGTCCAAATTTCCATCTTCTTATAAGGACACCAGTTATTGGATTAGAGCCCACTCTAATTCAGTATGGCCTCATCTTAACTTGATCACACCTACAAAGACCTTATTTCCAAATAAGATCACATTCTGAGGTTCCTGGTAGACATGGATTTTGCAGGGATGCTATCCATCCCAGTACTCCAAAGAACAAATAACTAACCATATAACTGTCCTTTTGGCAACATAGATATGTGGCTTCAGGGGCCAGCAGAGCAGATATTACTACACATTTACCATGGTTTATGTTATTGGATAACTGAACTATCAAAATCTTCCTCCAGCATGTGCCAGAGCTGACATATAGAGGCAAACCCTGCTAAGAGCATTCCCTAGTTCAGTGGTTTCTAAACTCTTTATCCACAGAACCCTTTGTTCAAATAAATTGTTGCTAGGGGTGCTCAGACAAACATAATGGAAAAACACTGTTATGGTAGAAATGAGGCTGGCAGAACCAGAGCCTCCCTCACGTGTGTCAGATTATGAAGGAAGGCATTTAATTCAGTAAGCAATTGCTAAGCACAACTAACATAAAGCAAAATAAATACATAGGGGCTAAGAGGAGGTAGAGAGAAGAACAAAGTAGATTTAGGAAGGACTAGAAAGGAGATTGTTATAACCACCTTAAGTATTTAGAAGCAAAAAAGAGAGGAAAAGTCTCAGAATCCCAATCTGTGGCCTCCTGGTAATCCCAGGGGAGAAAGTAAAAGGGATGGAAGGCCTGCTTACACAATGATTTAGAGTGGTAGCTAGTGTTTTTATGTCTCTATTATGGATTCACGGATGAAGCCCTAGAGTTTCCTGGATAAAGTTTGAGGCAATTAGCTACATAGTGCAGGCAAGTTTACACTGAATGGCTTAGAGATCTTCTTTTTCCCAAATAAGTAGATAAACAGAGACTTTAGTCTCCAGACTCATTAATCTAATACCTTCTGTGAGCACTTAACATGTATACAAGGCCAAATAAAAGCATTCAATATAAATAAATCAATAATAATTTATATCTTTTCATCTCTCCAAAGAGAAATGTTTGTATGTGGAAAGAAATAAATAAATGAGATGACATTTAAAGGAAGAAACTATCCCAACCCACAGGACACAGGACATTTAAAAAAAAAAAAGTGGGACACTAAGCCATTTGATGAGTCTGTAGACTCTTTACCCAATGGTAGAAACACCTGTCAATGTGCCAAGGCCTATGAGTCAATGGATCAGTTAAACTTTTCTATAGTTATGTTCCCCAAAAAGCGCTTTAATTTGTTGTTGGAAATAGATTAATAGTTTAATCTATTACTTCTCATATTTGGAAATAGCTGGGCCTGATATGGAACAAAATGCAAGTTGGGAACAATTCTGATTTCAAAATGTTGCCAAGTGGTATTACAGCAATTCCATGAAATGCCTGAGCAAAGGATACTCAGTGAATGCTATGCCCCAGTACCACCTCTGTGACTAATTCTTATCAGTGCAAGGTCTCTTTGTACAGGGGATCTTAATTTGGGGGAGGTCATGGACCCCTCTGGAAGTTGAGTGAATTATATTTTTTAATGCATTTTAAATGCATAGAATTATACGAACATTAATTATATTAAAATACAGTTATCAAAATATTTCTAAAAAACAAATTTGCACTGAAGCAATATATTCTTTATTAACACATTAAATAATGAGATCTAACAGCAAGGCAAAGAACTATCATAATTTCAAAGTAGTGATGAGTGGAGGTGGTATTTTGAGAGGGTTGCCAGCATCTGTAATATGATTTGAAAAAATCTGTGATTTCTTTTGGTGACAAAGTCATAGGTACTGCTAATACCACTGTGATGTGTTGCCTATATTCACAATTGAAGGAAATGCTAAATTTAAATTTGAGGTGAGTGAAAATAAAAATGTAATTTTTTCCACCCATACTCAGACCCCCAGATTTGACCTCCTCCACGAGGCTCTTTTTTATTTCAAAAGTTCTTCTTTCCTCAGTGGCCACAAGGAATAAGAGGCCTGGATGAAAAACACACCCTCAGAATTCCCCACAGTTCTTGCTCACAGCTGCACTATTGAAGGTTATTCATATCCCACTTCTGCCACCCAGGTTGAGGAGCCAAGGAATAGCCACATCTGAGCATCGGGGGTTCCCACCTTTGGGACATGGGCAAGAGGGCTGTTGATACCAATATCAGAGATTCAAAGTGGTGGACATGGAAGGGAGAATAGAAATTATCCAGTGTGTATTAGAAAAGCATAGAGCAGGCCAGGAGTAGGGAGGGGGGCTTCACAGGACACCAACCAGAGTGAATTCCTGAGTGGGTCGGGCACTACAACAGACTGAATTTTTGTGTCTCACCAAAATTAATATGTTGAAGTTCTAATCCCTACTGTAATGGTATTAGGAGGTGGGACATTTGGGAGGTGAATAGGTCATGAGGGTAGAGCCCTCACGAATGAGATTAGTGCCACCAAAGAGACCCCAAAGAACTCACTTGCTCTCTTTCCACCATGTGAAAATACAAGAAGACGACAACAACCCAGAAGAGGACTCTCACCTACTACGCTGGTACCCTGACTTCAGACTTCCAGCCTCCAGAACTGCGAGAAATAAATTTCTTTTGTTTATAAGACTCACAGTCCATGTTACTTTGTTATAACAGCTCAAATGGACTAAGATAGGCACCCTAGGGTGTTTCACATACTGTATTCAGGAGTCAAACATGTGCATTCATTCAATAACTCAATAATTCACACAACAAATATTTATTTGTGTGAGGCACTGTGCAAGGTGCTCAGAGTGGACGCCCCAGCTCTCACGCATCTGCAGCCTGGAGCTTTCACTGCAGTTCTAATGAAGACCACGGAAGTACTTAATAAACAAGAAAGAATAGAGAAGCCAGACAGTTCGTAACCAAGAGATTTACTTCCCAAATGATGCTGTGAGCCCAGGATGCAGTTTAGAAAAGGAGACAGGTGAGACAGCTAACATTTAATGAGAACCGGTGTGCCAGGCACTCTACTCCAGTCATGTTACATTATCTAGAGACATCCTTACAAAGGAGGAAGAAAATGGATATCTGAGGGGATAAATGGTTTATTTGCCATTTAGTATATCACTAAACTTGGTTTTGAACCCAAGTGCCTATAATTCTAAAGTGCATAATCTTTTTTCAGTGATCATTCAGCACAGACTCTGAGCTGGCCTCTTGACCATTCAGACTCTTTCTTTATCTGGATATAATGATATCATGAATCATTTGAGGACATGCATACAATTGCTCTGTAAACCATAAAACACTAAGCACATTACATTGTTGTAATCTCATGTCACTGTTTTTATTATCATCAGAAATTTGATATACAGTGAACATCGGAGATCATTAGAAATCCTGGACACCTAGATAATTGTATGATAAATAAGTCAAAGCAAGGAGGATGACTATGCCACAGTAATGTGGGCAATGATGTATTTTGATTTTTTTTCCTGGAAATTGTTGTATTATTTAAGGAAATTGGGTCATTTCAAATAAAAATATATAGTTTGCAAATTAAGCTTCCCTTAGTTATATAATAGTCCCCGAAACTTATGTAAAACAAAACCAAAAAAGTTGTAACAAAATTAACGGTTTTCTAAATGTGACAAGGAAATCTCTCATGCAACATTGAGGTAGGTAAGTTATTAGCCTTATTCAAGGGGTCAAAATGTCTCTCCATTCTTGAGAGCAGCTCTATGAAAATGGACGTGCTATACCTCCTCAGATGCAAACTTGTTCTTGTTTTTTCCCTTGCAGTCTGTTCATTCATGGAGAACCACAGTCTAGGGCTAGAAGTGATCTTTAGAAACCAGCTAGTCCAACCCCCTCATTTTCAGAAGAGGAAACCAAATCCAAAAAGGTTAAATGAATTGCTAAAAAACTGAATCTCTAATTAGGAACTAGAACTCAGATCCCCAGACCCTTAGTGTAGTCTTGATTTTACATTATTAGTGGGCTCTCTATGCTAATTTCAGCGTTAAGAGCCTTCATGCATGCACTGAACAGGTTCTACCTACATTTGTTGCTGACTTACATCTGTTTTTACTAGACACATTGTTGTTCCCTGCTATTTTGTTATAACTACACCATGACACTAAAGAATTAATGGTAGATATAAAAGATAGAGTGACTGTGATGGTTAATTTTTATGTGTCAACTTTACTGGGCCACAGGGTGCCCCTTATTTGGTCAAACATTATTTTGAGTGTTTCTGGAGAATGTTCTTAGATGAGATTAACATTTAAATTGGTAGACTGAGTAAAGCAGATTTCCATCCCTAATGTGAGTGGGCCTCATCATCCAGTCAGCCGGAGTCCTGATTAGAACAAAAAGGCTGCCCTCCCTTGAGCAAGAGAATTATTTTTGCCTTCAAACTGGGATATTGGCTTTTTCTTTGCCTTCAGACTCGAAGTGAAGCATTGGCTCCTCCTGGGTCTCAAGCTTGCTGGCCTTCAGACTAGAACTATACCATCAGCGCCCTTGGTCCTCAGGCCTTCAGACTCAGACCAGAACTACACAACTTCTCTCCTGGGCCCAGCTTGCCAACTCATCCTACAGATTTGGGGACTTGCCAGACTCCATAATCATATAAGCCAATTCCTTATAATTAATCCGTTTCTCTGGAGAACCCTGACTAACACAGTAACCTTTCCTAATTTTCAAATGTTCTGTCTTTCATGTGCTTCAAAATACACTTTTTAAAAAAATTATTTATTTATTTATTTACTTACTTACTTATTTACATTTGAAGATGTTGTGAAGCAATTGGAAGGGAGGTGGAGGGGGAAGGGTAAGGGTGGGAGCAGAAGGAAGGGGAGGTGTGGTCAAGGCCCATGGCACCCCCTTCATTCCAGCAGGGGAGCCCCGGGGGCTTCCAGCAGAGGTTCTGTCACTGTTCAGCTGGATGCGGACTTCAGGGAGGCACAGCTGAGGCTTCAGCACCCCACCTCCCACCCCAGGAACCTGGGGCACTTCCAGTGGTGGCTCAGTGGTCATCACTGGGCTGGATGAAAACATCAGGGGGCATGACTGAGGCCCTCAGCCCTCGCCCCAACGCTTGGTTGGGAGCCTGGGGACTTCCTGTCCTTCCAGGTTTTATAGGTGTTCTTTGGTGGTATGAGACCTTTACTAGTTAATGTCAGAACTTTGATCTGTGGGTATTTTGGTTTTTCTTTCAGTTCTGTGTTGGATTATTTGCTGTTCCCACCACTTAAACTCTGCACTGGAACTAATTTGTTGTCCTTTGCTTACTTCAAAACTGGGGGAACTTCCTGTGGGGACCAGCATCTGAGCCCTGTAGTTGAGCTAAATTGCTGTTTTTCTGTTGATTCTCTGGGGAAGGCTTTTTGGTGCAGCTCAGGTTTTGACTGTTGACCCTGTAAGCACTTCCAGGTCTTGTGAAGTCCAGTACACCTGGGTTGTGTGCAAACTCTGGTCTGGGCCTGAGTCTTTCCAGCAAACATTATCCCCTGCAGTTCTACATTCCTGACCAGTCTTCACTGAGTGGTCCTGCACTGACTGAAGGGCAGCTCAGCTGTCCATGCTGTGCCCCAGTGTTCTCTCAGTGGGTCCTGTGGGTCTCCCCCATTCCCCACACCCCAAACACTTCCTATGGGATGGGCTGTACAATGACTCAACAGCCTCTGAGTGGCTCTTTTTTTTCAGTTATCTGTGGCTCCTGGCTCTTATGTAGGTCCACAGGAACACTGTTAGTGGTCTTGCTGGCCTGAGGGCCACCCTGGCCCTCTTCTCCCCTGCCACCTCCAAGCAACTTCATACAAAGGGCACAGCTGTGGCTTTTGCCAGCTCTTGCTCCATGTGCTTACCAGGGCCAGCCTTGAAGTGGCCAGGGCTTGAAATGGTGGGAGCAGTCCTTTCTTTCTCTCATTGTTTCTTCTTCCACCTTCAAGAACTCCATAGGTCTCTTCTCCTCTTCCCCTGAGCTCTAGCAGCCTCAGCTTGGCAGTCGTGGTTTTTTGTTTTGTGTGTGTGTGTGTGTGTGTGTGTGCACGCGCATGTGTGTGTGCGTGTGTGTGTGACTGAGCTCTAGCAGCCTCAGCTTGGCAGTCGTGGTTTTTTGTTTTGTGTGTGTGTGTGTGTGTGCGCGCGCATGTGTGTGTGCGTGTGTGTGTGACTGGTAAGGGGATCGCAACCCTCAGCTTGGTGTCACTCGCACCGTGCTCAGCCAGTGAGCGCACCAGCCATCCCTATATAGGATCCAAACCCACGGCCTCGGCGCTCAGCGCCGCTGCGCTCCCAGCGCCGCACTCTCCCGAGTGAGCCACGGGGTCGGCCCAGTCGTGGTTTTTAATAGTTGTAAATTGGTTGATTGTGGGAGAGGGTTGATGCTGGATACCCTCTATTCTGCCATCTTGATTAGAAGTCCCAAAATATACCTTTGAGGTAACTTTATGAGCTTTTGCCCAGCTTCCAATACAAATCATTTGGCACCACCACTGTAGAAACACTAAAGTACAAAGAAACAGAATAAATATGAAATCCCAAAAGTCATTGCTAAAATGAATACTATAATATTCTGGTTGTTTTGTGTTGATTAGCTGCTAAATTAGAAGACTAAGTTCCTGGAAGGGTAAAATTCTATTACTAGATCAGAAGTCCTCTGAGAAAGCAGGTCAGATTGGAGGTGGCTGGCCAGGGTATGGGAAGAGAAAAAAGGGTCTGATAAAAATAGAAATAACAAGCATTTGTTTGGTAACTACTGCATGTCGGACACTTTGTAATCATTCATTTGTCCAACAGATATTATTGAGAACTTTTTATGTTCCTGACACTGTTCAAGATACTAGAGATATAGCCATGTAAAAATAAATTTGATTTCCTGCTCTTTTTGGAAGTTACAGTTTAGAGAAGGGAGATAGACAAATAGCAAATGTTATAGAGAAAAAAACAGCAGGGAAGAGAGAGAGGTGGAAGAGTTCATAATTTTTGGTAGAGTTGTCAGGGAGGATAGAAGCAGAGGTAGACCAGATCGTGCACAGTGTTGAGCATCTGTGAGACACATAGTAACATTGGTATAAATGAGATAAGCACTTCAGAGAGGTTTGTAATTTTCCCATAATAACAGCCTGTTGAAGTCTGGTCTAGATCTAGGTATACCTGAGTCTAAAGCTCTTAATCTTTTCACTTCATTATATTATGTATTAATCTGCTTCTTATAACAGAATACCTGAAACTGGATAATTCATAAGGAAATAAACTGTATTTCTTACAGTTCAGAGGCTGGGAAGTCCACAGTCCAGGCAGCGTATCTGGTGAGGGCCTTCTATAGCTACTCAGAGAATCCCACCGCACAAGAATGGCTGAGCAAGGGAGCTAACCTGCTCACGCGCTCTCCTTATAGAGCCTTCAGAACCACACCCATTACCACTCATTAAACCATCAATGGATCAATCCATTAATAAGGGTACAATCCTCTCAACCTAATCACCTCTTAAAAGGCCCCACCTTTCAATAACTGTAACTGGACTTCCCACCTTCTTAACATGGTTACGATGAAGATTAAGTTTTCAATTATGAACTTTTGGGGAACACGTTTAACCCACAGCAATTATTTTTCTCAAAAAAAGCTTAAAGCCTCTCTGATTGTTTTGTGTTTCCCTAGTATAGTACTTAAAGTAAATATTTGCCTTTCTTTTTATTTTTTTAACACTATCCAGAATCACATATTCTTCTTATCTGGGGAGGAGTGGGGTCCCCATTGTGTGAGTCTTGCAAGGCTTGCCATAGTGAAACCAAGTGGCCAGATGTTTCTTCTTCCTGGCCTATGGCAGCTAGAGAAAGAGCATGAGATCTGAGTTAATGTGATGCCCCTGCCCTAGACTTTAAGTCTTGAGAGTGTAGCCCAAAGTTGCAGGGTGAAGTGGCTATATGAGCCATTTAGCAATACTGGTGGAAAGTGTCCAGCAGAGGCAGTAGCACTCTGACCAGAGGTACCCGTGGCATGACCCTGAATGTATTCCTTGAATTCTCCTATTTCCTAAGCCTAGTTTCCATCATTGCCAACAATTCTGTGAGTCAGAAGAGGTGAGAGAGTAATATCCCTCAGCACCAATTATGTACTCCTATTGGGAAAAACTGTGCAAGACTTTAGGATGGAAAAAAACGGTTACTAAGTTTCCTATACAGCTTACCCTTCCTGGTTATCTCTGCCTTTCATTGTTTTTTGTATGGTTTTTTTGCTGTTGATGTTGTTGGTTTTGTTTCTAGCAATTTTACAACTCTATAATTTGTAGAAAGCTAAAAATAATACAAATAATTCTTGTCCATATAAATTTAAATTAGTTATGTCAGATAGAATGCAATAGATTATTGCCTGTGGTTGGACCTATGTTACATGTGTTGGTAAATTCATTTTAGCATTTTTTATCTTCTTATATGTGTGTGGTACTTTGAATTCTTTCAACTGGTTGTAACTTCTTATTGGTTCTCTCAATAATTAATGTTTTAAATAAAATCTATGCCAAGTCACATTTATTTGTGAATTCATTTTAGCAATCCTTATCTGCCCATATGTCTGTGTGATGCATCGTATTTTTTCAACCAGTAACATCTTGCCAGTTCCCTCCACAATTAATGAACTAAAATCTATGAGTTGTGTTCATTTTATATTTGTATCAGAGGGAAGATTTTGCCTTTTTAAGATATTAGCCTTTAACAAAACCGAACAGGAAAAATCACATCACGGTTCTATCTCTATCTCAGAGCTCTCCCCCTGTTGACCTCCACCCACAAAACACAGCCATGTACTTTATGGAACAGGAGGCTTAGTTGCTCATCTTAGCTCTAAACTTAACCGATTTGTTAACACACAGCCTCCTGGGCTTTAGTTCCCTGGCCTTTGAAATGAAGAGGGTGGACTTGTGAATGACTTCTCTAACTTCTTGTGAATGACTCTCATACACACCCTTATGTTCTTTTCTGCCCACTATCCCTTGCGAGTTTCCTCCCCTCTTTCTGAATACTCCTGTATTTACTTCTCTTTATTTCACCTTCCACCACACCACGCCTTATTCCACTCTCTCACTTTCTCAAGGTTTAGTTCCTTTGTAGTCAGCTTCCTATCTCCCATCTTCCAAAACACACACAAACCTCTTTGTGGGAACCAAAAGACTATAAAAAAAAACTTGTAGTTATTATAGGATTACACGGAAGAAACAAGTAATTTCCACTTGGCTTTACCCTTAATCCCTCCAGAGAAACCACCTCAAAACAAAATAAACAAATGTTTCATTTAAAAACTAACTAGTAGAACAAACAAACCACTTTGATCTCACTGTTCATTTTAACCCAGAGCTAGGTATTGGCACAAGCAATGGACTTTCTTTTCTCCCCTCCATGATTTCTCTTGCCAGAATCACACTCAGACACTCCGATTTTCCCACTTGGATTAGGCGAGTGCAGATTATGAGGCTCACTCTGCAGTTTACATGGATGCTGTAGTTTGAATGTGCCTCCTTCAAAATTCATGTTGAAACTTAATCCCCATTGTAGTAGTATTGAGGGGTGGGGTCTTTTGGAAGGTAATTAGTGCCTTATGACAGGGCTGGAGGCAACTAGCTTATTAGGTCCCTTTTTGCCCCTTTGCTCTTCCACCACATGGAAATACAGCATTCACCCCCTTTGCTGTCCTTCTCGCATGTGAGGACACAGCAAGAAGGACCTCACCAACTCTGCTGGCACCTTGATCATCGACTTACTTCCCAGCCTCTAGAACTGTGAGAAATAAATTCCTATGCTTTGTAAATTACCCAGTCTGCAGTATTTTGTTATAGCAGCACAAACAGACTAAGACAAAAAAGGATGACCCAGGCCTGTGTGATAGGACCCAGGAGTTTCTGATTCTTCCCCTGTGCTTCACACAAGAGAGTAAGAGTCTGAAAATTCAACCACCCTTCAGCAATCTGCTCCCACAAAAATATTTCATGTGTATTTTTCTACCCCATTTAGTTCAGAGTTCAGATTGTATCTTTTCTTTCCAAAGAAAAGACACAGTAAGAAAGTCAAATTAGATTCTCCCTAGAGTTGTTCCCACATTGTTCGCCAATGTGATGTGATTTCTAAGGTTTCTTACAGCTCATAAAATGTCATGGGATGTTTGGAAGTCAAAGAAATTGTGTCAAACAAAGAAGGCAAGAGTAACTTCCAGGCAAGGAAATGCATGTGCAAAGCATGGTCTCTTCAAAGGGCCCTAGTGATCTGGGAAGAGGGAATAAGTAGTTCAACGTGGCTGCAGCACAGGGTCTGTGTAGGGTGGAGGAAGGGAGAAGGGGAAAGGATAAGAAGGAGGCAAGTCTGTAAAGAGAAGAAAACACTAAACTGCAAGGGCCAAACTGCCCCTGCATTGTCAGGGAGATCACAAAAGGAGGCTTCTGTACAATCTGCTTTTCCATAATTCAATAAAGCAATGACATGTGACTTCTGAGATTTCTCCTTTTGAGGTACTCATTTAAACTAATAGCAGGTAAATGCCTAGAAGTCATTTGACCCTAATTGCTAAAAAGTACCATTATGGAAATTGATGTGCAGCTGGGTTTTTTTATTTGCTTTTCTCCATGAAAACATGTGGAAGTGAGAATCTTTCCTTCTCTGTACCCCACCTCCCTCCAGCATCAGGAAGTCATTGGGCAATCATTATTAGAAGTAAACTTGCAGCTTCCAGTCAAGATGGTGAAATAGACAGTCCCCAGGGTCACTCTCTCCCACAAATTAACCAATTTACAACTATTAAAAAGCAACAACAGCCAAGCCGGGACCACTAGAGCTCAGGGGAAGAGGAGGAGAGACCTACAGAATTCATGAAGGTGGGAGAAGCTGCGATGAGAGAAAGAAAGAACCGCTCCCACTATTTCGAGCCCCGGCCACTTCAAGGCTGGTCCTGGTGAGCACACAGAGCAGGAGCTGGCAAAAGCCACAGCTGTGCCCTTCGTATGAAGCTGCTTGGAGGGTGCAAGGGAAAAGAGGGCCTTGGTGGCCTCCAGGCCAGCAAGACCACTAACAGGGTTCCCATGGACCCATATAGGAGTGAGGAGCCAGAACAACTGAAAAAAGGAGCCACTCAGAGGCCGGTGAGTCATCGCAAGAGACCAGTGCATGGCCCGTCCCATGGGAAGGGTTTGGAGTGCAGGGGTTGGGGGAGATGGGACACTGGGGGAACACCGGGGCATGGCAAGGACAGCTGATCTGCCCCCAATCAGTGCAGAACCACTCAGAGGAGACTAGTCATGAATGTAGAATTGCATGGGGTGCACTTTGATGAAAAAACTCAGGCCCAGATCAGAGTTTCTACACAACCCAGGTGCACCCAGTCTCTGGAGAGTCAGAAGTACCTATAGAATCAACCATTAAAGGCTGAGCTGCACAAAAAGCCTTCCTTAGGGAAACAGCAGCAAAGCAGCAATTTAGCTCAACCACAGGACTCAAGTGCTGGTCCCCACAGGAAGTTCCCCCCTTTTAGAAGTAAGCAAAGGACAACAAATTAGTTCCAGTGCAGAGTTTAAGAGGTGAGAACATTGAACCATCCATCAGCAAACTGAAAGAAAATACCCACAGATCAGAGACAAAGTTTGATATTAACTAGTAAAGGTCTAACATCACCAAAGAGCACCTATAAAACCTGGAAGGACTGGAAGCCCCCTGGGCTCCCAAACCAGGGACGAGGGAGGGCCACGGGCCTCAGTCATGCCCCCTGATGACCACACGCAGCCTAGCAGTGACCACCAAGCTGCCACAGGAAGCACCCAAGGCTTCTGAACCCTGGTGGTGGGGAGCTGAGGGCTCAGCCACACTCCCATTATGTCCACACCAAGCCCAGCAATGACCACCAAGCCACCTCCAGAAATGCCTGAGGCTCCTGAGCCAGTGTGGTAGGTATCCAAGAGCCTCAGCCACGCCACCCCAACATCTGCAACCAGCCCCTTTGTTGTCCTTCTCCCATGTGAGGACACAGCTGCCACTGGAAACACCCTGGGCTCCCTAGCTGGGGTGGTGAGGGAGCCGAGGGCTTCAGCCACAGCCCCCCGACATCTGCATCAAGGCCAGCCACGACCAAGCCACCACTGAAAGCCCCCTGGTCTCCCCTGCCAGAATGTGGGGGGTGCAACGGGTCTCGGCCATGCCCTCCCTCCTTCATCCTCTTCCCACTCTATTTCCCTCCTCTTTTCCCCTCCCCCTCAACTGCTTCGCAACATCTTAGAATGTAAAAAAATAATAATATTAATAAATATATTTTTTACAAAAGAGGTAAACTTGCATAATTGCAAACTCCAGATACTTCACGGTACATTCATGACTTGGGAATTGGGGTTTGAGAACATGGTCATTCCCCATCAGAGAATTTCAAATGTATATTCACTTTGATTGGTTTTGGTCTCCTGCGAGACTTATGGACAGGTGACGTCTTAGTCACCTTGTTTAAGGACTATGTTACTGGGCATTCTGCAGCAGCATATGCTCCCATGGCTGGTAGATTTCTGATGAGCAGAGGCCCTGAAGGAGGGACTGCCATTCTGATAAACTCACACATTTGCTCAAATCTAAGATCTCCTGCTCTAAAACGTGACAGGCCCTGAACAGATGCAAGACAGCAGGTTTGCCCTCAGCCCTCACCCATCTCATGCACACCTTCACTGTTATTCTGTCTCTACCCACTGAAACACAACAGATGTCTTAGTGAGCCTGGGCTGCCATAACTAAATACCATAGACTGGGTGGCTAAAACAACAGGAATTTATTTCTTATAATTTGGGAGGCTGGAAAGCCCAAGATCAAGGTGTCAGCAGAGTTGGTGTCTGTTGAGGGTTCTCAGTCCTTGAACTGCAGATGGCTACTTCTGACTATGTTCTCCTATGGCCTTTCCCTTGTGCTCAAGTAGAAAAACAGAAAAATCTCTGTCTTCCTCTTCTTAAAAGGCCACTAATCCCATCTTGAGGGCTCCACCTTTATGACCTAATCTAACCCTAATTACCTCCCAAAGTCCCCATCTCCAAATACCATACATTGGGGGTTAGGATTTCAACATTTGAATTTTGATAGAGCATAACATTCAGTCCACAACATTCTGCTCTTGGCCCCCCAAAATTCATATTCTTCTTGCATGCAAAAACACTCATTCCATCCTAACAGCCCCCAAAATCTTAACTCATTTCAGCATCAACTCTAAAGTCTAAAGTGCAAAGTTCCATCTAAATATTATCTAAGTCAGATATAGGTGAGACTTGAGGTATGATTCATCCTGAGGCAAAATTCCTCTCCAGCTGTGAGCTTGTGAAGCCAGACAAGGCATGTGCTTCCTAAATACGATGTTGGGACAGGCAAAGGTAGACATTCCCATTCCAAATGGGAGAAACAGGAAAGAAGGAAAGGGTGACAGGTCCCAGGGAAGTCTAAAACCTAGCAAGGTGTCTATGTCACCTCTTATGTGTTGAGAATAATTTTCTTTGGCTTGATGTTCTGCCTTCCAGACCCACTGGGCAGCAGTGTGCCCTCAGGACCCACTGAAGGGGTCGTGCACCCAAGGCTCTGAGTGGCCCTGCTCTCAAGGTCCTGCTGGGTGGACCCACCCCTGAAGCAGGGGGCAGGGTCTTTCTGGCCCTCTGAAACCAGAGAGGTGGCCACACCCTTTGAAACTGAGGAGGAAATAGCCTTGACCCCTGTGCTTGTGGTGGAAGTGGCAGCCCTAATAATGACTGGATCACCTTTGGAGTCATTCTTCCTTTTTCTTGAAGAATAATGCATATTTGCAGCCAAATAGCTCTATGGTCCTGTCTTGAAGAATCCAAGATTTCCAACAGCCTTCCTTCATCTTGTACCATCTCCATCTCCTTTAGTTCAAACTGGCAAGTGTTTCTGCTTGTATAACCCTGTACACTCTTTACCAAGTAAGAATCCAGCCATATCCTTTGTGTTCTCTTCAGAACATGCTTTCTCAATTTTTTCCAATATAAATAGGCTGATAATTTTCCAAATCTTACAATTCAAGTTCCCTTTTGCTTAACAATTCCTTCTTCAATTTATTTCTCTCTCTTCACATTTTTCTATAAGCAGTCAGCAGGAGCCAAGATGCTCCTTCAATAATTTGCTTAGAAACTTCCTCTGGTTAATATTTGATTTCATTGGTCACAAGTTCTACTTTCCACAAAACACCACCAAGTTCTTTGCCACATTATAACAAGGATTACTTTCTCTCCAGTTTCCAATAACATGGAATTACTTCCATCTGAGATCTCACCAGAATCTTCCCTAATATCCATATACCTCAAAACTCTTCTGGTCTTCACCCATTACGCAGCTCTAAAACCATTTCCATATTCTTAGGTATTTTTAACAGCAACACCCCACTTCTTGGTACCAAAATCTTGGCACCAAATTACTATAGGTTCTCCAGAGAAACAGAACCATAGATAGATAGATAGATAGATAGATAGATAGATAGATAGATAGATAGATAGATAGATAGATAGATAGATAGATAGATAGATAGATAGATAGATAGATAGATAGATAGATAGATAGATAGATAGATAGATAGATAGATAGATAGATAGATAGATAGATAGATAGATAGATAGATAGATAGATAGATAGATAGATAGATAGATAGATAGATAGATAGATAGATAGATAGATAGATAGATAGATAGATAGATAGATAGATAGATAGATAGATAGATAGATAGATAGATAGATAGATAGATAGATAGATAGATAGATAGATAGATAGATAGATAGATAGATAGATAGATAGATAGATAGATAGATAGATAGATAGATAGATAGATAGATAGATAGATAGATAGATAGAGGGCTAGAGATAGAAAGAGATTTATTGCAAGAAATTTGATCATGAAGGCTAAGAAGTCCCAAGACCTGGAGTCGGAAAACTGGAGACCCAGGAGAGATGGTGGTATAGCTCCAGTCCAAGTCCAAAGGCCCGAGAACCAGGAGAGCCAACAGTGTAGGTTCCAGTTTGAACACAAGATGAAAAGCAGGAGAAGACCAATGTTTCAGTTCAAAAACAAGCAGAGAAAAGGAATTCTTTCTTGAGTAGCTTTTTGTTCTATTCAGGCCTTCAATGATTAAATGAGGCCCACCTACACTGAGGAGGGCAACCTGCTTTACTCTGTCTAATGACTCAAATGTTAATCTCATCCAGAAACACCCTCACAGGCACACCCAAAAATAACGTTTAACCAAATATCTAGGCACCCCATGGCCCAGTCAAGTTGACACATAAAATTAACCATCACACCAGATCAGCCTACTTGGCCTGCCTTTTTGTCCTTTCCTCACATGTTCAACCCTAGCTTGGCCCATTCGTCACAATTTTCTGGTTTCACCCAATAATCAGGGCCTTGCTAAGAAATTAATTGCCCTAAAAATTACTACTAAGATATTGATGAGTGCAAATGACTTAACAATTACTCTATTTACTTTCGACTTATGCTTTACCTAAACAGATATATATATATAGTAGTAAAATACACATAGTACAAAATTTACCATTTTAATAATTTTAAAGTGTTCAGTTTAGTGGGATTAAATACCTTCACAATGTTGTACAAACATCACCACTATCTAGTTCCAGAACTTTTTCATCACCCCAAAGGAAACCCTATACCCATTAAGCAGTAACTCCCCCAGACCTTAGCAACCAGTAATCTGTTTTCTGTTTCTGTAGATTTGCCTGTTTCTGAATATCTTACATAAATGGACTCATACAGTAATGTGGTCTTTTGTGTCTGGTTTCCTTCACTTAGCTAAGGGAAGAATTTTAGCCTCCTTAGCTAAAACAAAGTGAAAAATGGAAAGACTATATGAGAGGTCTTCAAAAAGTTCATGGAAAGATTCGTATTATCTTTTAATTCTATCTTTCCACAAACTTTTTGAATTACCCTCATATTTTGTGATAGAAACATTTTGGAGTTATCTTTAAAACCTCACCTACTTTCTACTTCACTGTTTTACTAAGATTAGGGAACTCGTCTGTCATTCATCTGCCCCAGACACTCTGCTCTGTGTGATTAACTCTTTCCACGAGATTTGAGGCAGCCTGAACACAAGCAGCATTGGGTCAGGATGGAGAATGTGAGGACACTTCAGGAGGCCCGTTGTCTTCCATCAGGGGCCGTCCTTCCCCTGAAAGTGACCTGGCCGAACTGTGGAGGTCATAAGGTCACACATCCTGAGGGGCACAAGTTTGCTTACCCCCGCACCCTTTAGTTCTTAATAAAAATAAAAGCAAGCACATCTCCGGCAGCAAAGTAAATTATTCGTGGGCTTCATTTTAAAACAGAGGCAGATTTATAGAAACAAACAAAAAAAAATAGACATCACATCAATTCCAAAAATCATTTTCAGAAGCAGAAAATTTCTAATCAAACGTGAGTCAGAGATACTGCATTCACGGTTTGCACAGCACAGCCATTGAGTTTTTAAAGGGGCCCGGGTTTATTCAGATACTATTTCCACTGTGTGAGTAATCTGAAAGAATACATAGCTTTATTGGTGATATACCACGTGGATGGCCAGCCAAGACTATAAGTCTACTTAAGTTTTGTGGGAAATGAGCAGTCATGAGGGTTCTGAGAATGCCGTGCCATAAAAGCTCAGGGTCCATAGGAGCCGCTTTAAAATCCTGAAGCCCTTGGAGGCCCAGTTTGAGGGTTTCAGATTTTATTTGCTGCAGACTCCCACAGTTTTATTTGGTCTCATGACAGTACCTAAACAGAGGCACTTTTTCTTCTTTTTAGTTCTTCCTTTTTTACCCACCTCTCTTTTTCATTAATAATCAAACACACACACACACACACACACACACACACAAATAACCAAACATAAATATATTACAAATATTTTTAGGCTTTATTTATATCTTGTACTTTATTTATATATTTGCTAAGATCAAAGTCTGGATTCATCCTCAAACGAGTTCATGTTTCAAAATTTGGACCACGTAGTCTTTATAATTTTATTCCATGATGACTAGCTTAGATTTAATCATATACACAAGCACTGCAGTAACTCATTAAACAAATCCATGTGAGGATAAAAGGAACATTGCAGGCCTGGTCTGGGCACAAAGGCCTTTGTATTTGTCTCCTTTTCTTTTCAGAAGTTTCTGGAGTCTGTTACTGAACACAGCAGACTCTGGTTAAAAATTCACGACGATTCTGTTTTAAATAATAGCATTTGTCTTTTTATGAGGTCTTTCAGCTCTAAAGGATCCCTATTTCACTCCATAAATATTTACACTCAAAAGACATGACTGCAAGGCAATGTCACTGGGTCTAAACAAATATACCTGAATTTATCCATACAAATGAATGATGGCCCCATCAAAGTAAGTAGCAACATTCCGAGGATTTTCAAAACGGTTTTGGAACATCATAAACTGCCTTCCTTCACTCACTGAGGAAATTACTTTGAATGCCCTGATGGTTTTTTAAAAAATCTTTTTCTCAGCAGGATAAGTTTCATTTTTAGAAACAACCATGCCTATTCAATAAGGCAAATGGTAGTTGACTGGATAGAACTGCTGTAGTCTAAATAAGAAGTGATACAATAGAGTGAGACTAGCTTTTTCTTTAATATGATTCCTTAATTAGTCCTTAAGGTAATTCCACATGTAGTTCCTAAAACATTTAAAACAATAGCAGTACTGTTGAAAGAAGTATCCAGACATCCAAAACAACTCCTCTGAAAAGGATGATATTTATTCACATATATGAATTTTTTTAAAGAAAAATAGGCTATCCTCATGTTGATTTTCACAGACACTCTATGTTATTGGTGGCTAGCTAAGGTAAGTTTGCTATTTTTCAGCTTGCTACAGTATCAATTTTTATCTAACAATTCCGTTTTTAGAGTGAACAGAAGAGCAAACTTGAAATACCTTCACAGAACTATACCTTAGTGACCTCTCCCAAAACATACTTAAAACATTCACACATACAATTTGAAAACCAATGTATATTCTATACACAACTGATAAACATAAATAAACACATGAATATATATTCATAAGTAAATTACAATAAGGCATAAATTAAACATAAATAAACATATGAATATTAACAGAATATTAAAATACTAACTCTACCCACCAAAATGTATTCTTTTGGTTTCAGAGTCGTTTCCAGTGCTAATTTCATTAAGCATGTCTATGACTGGGTTGCAAGAATGGCATCTACTGAAATGTTAGGTGCTATACAAATTAGTTTAAACAAGTCTTATACTACACCCTCACAGAAGTATTTAATACAGGTAACTCTGGGTGTGTGTGTGTGTGTGTGTGTGTGTGTGTGTGTGTGTGTGTGTGTGTTCCTGTCAATGAGGGAAGGCACAAGGAAATTATTGCACATTGGGCATCTACTGTGCACCAAGGACTAAACATTTTACTAATTTAATGTTCTCAACATCTCTGAGCTAAATATTTTTATCCCCATTTACGGAGGAAGAAACCAAGGCTGGGGAACTTAGCAGAACTTTGGCACACCACTGGCAAGTGGGAGAAATGCACTTAGAATCAGCTGATCATGGGTGGAGAAAAAAGCCCAAGGCCACACCCACATGTTTAGAAAATGAAATGAAAGTATCTTCCCACAGAGAACCTTTTTATTGCCCAAAAAACTGATGCTATCATTCCCCCAATTGCTTTTTTCATTAATCTCAATAAGTCTTTTGCCATATTTTTCCAAAAATAAAATAGGACATCTACCTCCCAATCTGGGAAAACAAAATGTTCTGTAAATTTTTATCTCATTATTTATACCATGAGCCTTTGGAAACCACTTAGGTGCTTGAACCAGTTAAGGATTTGGGTGGGACATTTAAAAATAAATCAAGCTAAATAAAGAACTGTTGAAGTGAATAGAACCAAGAAGAAAAATCATGATCCTTAGTTAAGACTCTAGGAGACTTAACCATCCATGGGGTAATAGGTTAAAGATTTAAACTAAGAAAAGAAAAAGAGGAGGTCCTTCAAATGAAATGCAAGAGGAAATTGAGAATCAATGTCTGGGTATTTCATTTGAACTTAGAGACATATTTCACAGGTGACATTTTTGTTTTTAAAAGTGTTTCTGGGGGCCGGCCCGGTGGCGCACTGGATAGTGCGCTGCTTGGGAAGCGTGGCGGCGCTCCCGCCGAGGGTTCGGATCCCACATGCAGACCGGCCGCTCACTGGCTGAGCGAGGCGCAGGAGCAGCACCGAGGGTTGCAATCCCGTTGCCGGTCCCGGTCCGGTACGGGCGCGACACTGAGGGTTGCGATCCGTTGCCGGACACGGAAAAAGACAAAAAAAAAAAAAAGTGTTTCTGATTTCTTCTTTACTTGTTAATGGCTCCAATTTGCTTGCATATCTCACTAGTCTCCTTTACTCCGCCTAGTAAGGCTCACTTATTTTCAGCTTTTGTTTTCTTCTTCAGACCCTAATGACTGACAAATTGAAAGGAAACAAATTAAGACACTTGGATTAAATAATGAATTTTTTTTTCATCTTCAGGAGTAACAATTCATTTTCAAAATACATATAGTCCTATCCAGAAGTGTAGATTTGTGAATGTTATCAGAGGAGTTCCCCAAAATCTCCAAACTGCTGGCAAAGTTCAGGTATTTTTGTTTTCTGTAAGGCTGCATCAGTTTTTATACCAAAGGGATATACAGTAACTCATGTGTATTTCTCATCTTGAGTTGACATCTTATAAAGCAGAGCTGAGTACAGAATTTTCTTTTACTTCAAAGGGCATACCACAGAGTGCAAGGAAAGAAGGGATCGGGCCTTTCCAGCCAAGCACTGCCCTCTGGCATGCATACTCAACTCCCCAGGGATGTAAGAGGGCAAATTCTGGCCCTTGTACCTTTAGGGAACATTTCCAACAACCCCTGACCCATAAATATTGACATTTGGGAAAAATAAGAGCAAAAAATTTAAAAGGGCTTTACCAAAAAAAGTTGTTTTTAAGTTGAAATGTTTATATATTTTCTAAAGCCTGATTTATATCTAAGATACTGCTATGATTTTTAAAAGCAATATACCCTATCTTGGGATTTTTAAAATCCATCAACAACTAGAGAATATAAGAAACAAAACTTTCAACTAAGTGTTTTAATCTTTTTTCTTTTTTACTTTTGCTATCAAGAAAATATGTTAACTAACAAGACGGAGTTTAAAAAGCAATTTTTTCTAAAAGGAACTATAGCAACATTCTCAGATAAAATCTTTTTTGCTAAATACTAATTATTAAATCATAGTGAATTTGGAATTATTTATTTTCAACAAAATCTTTTCTTTTTCCTTTTAAATATTTGTCTACACGCTCTTTTCTTCAAAAAACAGAAATAACATGGTAACTAATACCATGAATCTCTGAGAATCTCACAAACTATCCTTTTTCCATTGTGGAACTACAGCGCAACCTGGTGGTGATTGCTGTTATTACCACAATTTTGCGGTTTGAATAGTGAAAGCTACAAAACCAACATAAAAGAAAGCCTTTTGGAAAATAAACTATCAGGAAAGAGAACAGTGAGATGGCTCACTTAGCATCACAGTTACATATACAGCTTTTTATAGTTTTTTAATATAGTTTAGTAATGTTACTGATGAGTCATTTACATCAACTGATACAATTTGTAATGTTCAGATATTTCACAATAATATCCTTTCTTATGACTTTTACAATTATCTGAACAATGTTTCAAAAGTATCAAAGCGGCAAAAAGATCATTACTAAGTGATACAGGAAAGTAAACCAAGTAGTTTATCAGTCCTGAGAGGATTCTTTTCTCCTTTGTTCCATGGGTACAGGAAACACAGTCAAAAGAAAAATAAAAGATGCATTTGTCGTAGACTTCTCCCTAGTCTTCAAATTTTAGCTAATAAGAACTTGGTTCAATTCATTTCCATTCTTAAAATGGAAATGTATTTTTAAATGTTTTTTCCCTAAAAAAGAAAATAATTTTATATGCTTTTCTTTCATAACTAGCAGCACCATTGATGTAAGGCTTTAGGGACAAAATGGTGATTCATGGTAACTGTAATCTTTTGTGGTTATAGTACTTTATACCCACTCTCTTATCTAATCCACTCAACCACACTATCAAATTAAAAATCAGTATCTCCATTTTACAGATTAGAG
Source organism: Galeopterus variegatus (assembly GCF_000696425.1). Classification (NCBI taxonomy): domain Eukaryota; kingdom Metazoa; phylum Chordata; class Mammalia; order Dermoptera; family Cynocephalidae; genus Galeopterus; species Galeopterus variegatus. The sequence continues at coordinate 260,016 of NW_007726301.1, read as the reverse complement.
AACTGAGGCTTAGAGATATGAAATAATTTGCTCAAGGTCACTCAGCTAGTGAGTGACAGAAGAGACTGACCCTAGGCCCTCCTGCTCCAAAGGCTATGCTCAGAGTCTCATGGTAGACCTTTAGTAGATATTTGTGGGCTCAGCTAAAAAATGCACCTATTGCAAAGATATAAAGGTAAGCTTGGCCTAGATCCAAGAGCTTTAAACTCAACATCTAGTAATTTTCCCAGTAAGGTTTAGACATACTTTAAATTTTCTTACTCCGCATGTGATTGCACTCTTCTGAGTGCAATCTTCTGAGCGCATTATTTTCTAGAAAAGAACAAAGAAGAAATATAGGGCAGAGATACCTGAGTCTTGGCCCCAGGCTGTTTTATCTGCAAGACACTAGCAGAGCATTTTTCCCACTTTTGTGCCATAGACCTCTCTGGAAGTTTACTGAAGCTTCTAGAACCCCTTTTAAAATAATTTACAATGGAAATCAACTATTTTAAAATTAAATTTTCAAAAATTTTTTAAAGGGCCAGCCCGGTGGCGCACTGCTATAGTGCGCCGCTTGGGAAGCGCGGTGGCGCTCCTGCCGAGGGTTCGGATCCCACATACAGACCAGCCGCTCACTGGCTGAGCAAGGTGCGGGTGCAACGCTGAGGGTTGCAATCCCGTTGCCGGTCCTGGTCCGGTACGGGCGCGACACTGAGGGTTGCGATCCGTTGCCGGCCACGAAAAAAAGACAAAAAGGAAAAAAAAAAAAATTTTTTTTAAACTAATTTGTAATAGATATGCTTGTTTATTAATTCATTAAACAAAAAGACCTAGCACCAGACTTACTACCTACTACGTTTTCAAAATATTAACAAGTATAAATGATATTTTGATATATCTGTAACCCCTGAAATGTGACATGAATATATCTGTGATTTCTATTGGTGAGAGATACTGTTAATATTAATGTGATATGTGACCTATACTTATAATTACAGAAAATGACAAATTTCAAGTTGAAGTTAATGAAAACAAAAAGATTTTTTTTTTCATCCAACTTGATGGACCCCTCACCATCCTGAATTTTAAAAATCAAGGCTAATCTCATAGCTAAATCTTTTCAAAAACTAAATTATTAAAAAACTCAAATTCTGGTGTGGGCATCCCCCACCACCTGGCAGAAGGCAGGATCATGCCCAGGGTCCTAGGCTTCTGCCTCTAACACCCAGATGAAGGCAAGAGCACACCTGGGGACCTGTGCAGGAACCTTGAGCAGCCCCCACAGCCTGACAGAAGACAGAAGCATGCTGAAAACATCACTTCCATGTGGGTGGTCTAACACAGCCAAGTGGTGCAAAGGCAGCTCGCTGCCACAGTAGCAGCCACAGCCACCATGCTGGCAGCCTGCTGCCCGATTGACTGCATTGACACAAGGAGAGTAACCAGCAGAAATTGGAAAAAGAAGGGCCGGCCCGGTGGCGCAATGCTACAGTGCGCCGCTTGTGAGTGCGGCAGCGCTCCCCCCGAGGGTTCGGATCCCACGTACAGACCGGCCGCTCACTGGCTGAGCGAGGTGCGGGCGCAACACCGAGGGTTGCGATCCCGTTGCCGGTCACGAAAAAAGACAAAAAGGAAAAAAAAAAAAAAAGAAAGAAATTGGAAAAAGAAGAGGAAGTCTCTCTCCTCAAATCCCTAGAGTAACAGAAGAAGCAACTGCTCTACCAGATGACTGGATGTTAACATAGAGATACTAGAAAAACAAAAAATCCAAACAAATATGACACCGCCAAAGGAATATAGTAATTCTCAAGGATCAGACCCTATACAGCAGGAAACCCTTGAAATAACTGAAAAGGAATTCCAAGCAACAATCTTAAGGAAACTCACTTAGATATGAACAGACTCAGTTAGGCAACATGATGAAACAAGACAAATAAAATCCAGGATAGAAGGGATGAAATTTACAAGGAGATTAATACCATAAAAAAGAATGTAGTGGAACTCACAGAACTGAAAGATTCATTTCATGAAGTAAAAAACACAACTGAGAGCTAAAGCAGCAGACTACAGCAAGCAGAAGAAAGAATTTCTGATCTTGAAAATAGTCTTTTTGAAATAACCCAGATAGACAAAAAAAAAAGGAAAAAGGAATTTTAAAAAATGAAGAAAGTCTAAGAGAGCTAGCAGACAACCTGAAGCACACAAACATTCAAATTAAGGGAGTTCTGGGCCGGCCCGGTGGCGCACTGGAGAGTGCGCCGCTTGGGAGCGTGGCGGCGCTACCGCCGAGGGTTCAGATCCCATGTGGAGACCGGTTCCCACTCACTGGCTGAGCGCGGTGCGGGCACAACACCGAGGGTTGCGATCCTGTTGCCGGTCAGTAAAAAAGACCAAAAAAAAAAAAAAAATTAAGGGAGTTCTGGAAGGGTAAGAGGAAAAAAAGGCATAAAAAAACTATTCAAAGAAATAATAACAGAAAACTTCCCAGGTATAGTGAGAGGCATGGACCTTCAGATCCAGGAGGTTCAAAGATGTCAAAACAAATTCAATCCAAAAAGATCTTCTCCTAGACACACTATAGTCAAATTCACAAACTCAAAGGTAAGAAGAGAATCCTAAAAGCAGCAACAGAAAAGCATCAATTCACCTATAAGTGATACCCTATCAGACTAACAGTAGACTTCTCAACAGAAACTCTACAGGCCACAAGAAAATGGGACAATATATTCAAAATACTAAAAGAAAAGAACTACCAGCCAAAAATGCTATATCCAGCAAAGCTATCCTTCAGAAATGAGGGAGAAATAGTATATTTTCCAGACAAACAAAAACTGCAAGACTTCACCATCACACAACCAGCCCAGCAAGAAATCCTCAAGAGAGTCTTGCATCTGAAATCTGAAAAATGATAATCACTACCACAAATACACTAGAAAGAACAAAAGCCACTGGTAGAACAGAAACAAAAAAGAGAAAGAGAAAGAAACTATATCTTATCACCTTAAAAAACCAACAAACACCAAAGACAAATAATAAAAGGGGAAGAAAGGAACAAAAGATATTTTTTTTCCTTTTTGTCTTTTTTCGTGACCAGCAACGGATCGCAACCCTCAGTGTCGCACCTGTACCGGACCGGGACCGGCAACGGGATCGCAACCCTCGGTGCTGCACCCGCACCTCGCTCAGCCAGTGAGCGGCCGGTCTGTATGTGGGATCCGAACCCTCGGTGGGAGCGCCGCCGCGCTTCCCAAGCGGCACACTGTAACAGTGCGCCACCGGGCTGGCCAACAAAAGATATTTAAAACATCCAAACAAAAATTGAGAGAATGACAGGATTAAGAAAATACCTTTCAATAACAAACCTAAATGTAAATAGATTAAACTCCATACTCAAAAGACACAGACTGCCTGACTGGATTAAAAAGCTAGGCCCAACTATATCTTATCTACAAGAGACTCACCTTACCTGTAAAGACATACACAGACTAATAGTGAAGGGATGGAAAAAGATATACTATGTGAATGGAAACCAAAACGAAGCAGGAATAGCTATTCTTATATTGGATAAAATAGACTTTAACCCAAAAATGATAAAAAGAGATGAGGAAGGCCACTATATAATGATAAAGGGCTCTATCTAGCAAGAAGACATAGCAATATATATGTGTCTGTGTGTATGTGTGTGTATACAGCCAACACCAGAGCACTCAGATACATAAAGCAAACATTTGACCTAAAGAAAGAGATAGACCTCAATACAATAACAGTAGGGGATGTGAACACCCATCTATCAACAATGGACAGATCATCCAGGCAACACATCAACAGAGAAACACAGAATTTAAACTATATTTTAGAAAAATTGGACCTGGAAGAACATTTCATCCGACAACTACAGAATATACAGTCTTCTCATCAGCAAATGGAACATTCTACAGAATAGACCATATGTTAAGTCACAAATCAAGTCTCAACAAATTTTAAAAAACTGAAGGCATTTCAAGTATCTTTTCAGACTATAAAGGATTAAAACTAGAAATCAATAACAAGCAAAACTCTAGAAACTATACAAATACATGGAAATTAAACAAAATGCTCCTGAATGACCTATGGGTCCAAGAAGAAATTAAACAGGAAATCAAAAAAGTTATTGAAACTAACAAAAATAGAGACACATCATACCAAAACCTCTGGGAAACTGCAGAGGCAATACTAAAAGGGAAGTATATTGTGGTAAACACTTACATCAAAAGAACGAAAAGATTTCAAATAAACAACCTAACACTACACCTCAAAGAACTAGAAAAATAAGAACAATCCAATCTCAAAATTAGTAGATAGAAAGAAAAAATTAACATAAGAGCGAATAAATGAAATAGAAACCCAAAAAATATACAAAAAGCAATAAAACAAAAAGTTGGTTTTTTGAGAAGAAAAAAAAAATAGACAAGCCATTAGCTAGGCTAACTAAAAAAGAAGAGAGAAGATCCAAATAACAAAAATCATAAATGAAACAAGAGACACTACAACCAATGCCACAGAAATACAAAGAATCACTAGAGACAATTATAAACAACTATATGTCAACAAATTTGAAAACCTGGAAGAAATGGATAAATTTCTGGACACATACAAACTGTCAAAACTGAACCAAGAAGAAACAGAAAACCTGAACAGATGAATAACAAGTAATGAGATTGAAGCAGAAATCAGCAGTTTCCCAACAAACAAAAGCCCAGAATCAGATTGCTTTACTGCTGAATTCTACCAAACATTTAAAGAAGAATTAATACTATTTCTCTTCAAACTATTCCAAAAAATTGAAATAGAGGCCAGTTTCCCAAATTCATTCTATGAAGCCAGCATCACCCTGATACCTGTCAAAGATACAACAAAAAAAGAAAACTACAGGCCAATACCTCTGATGAACATAGACACAAAAATCCTCAACAAAATATTAGCAATCAGAATACAGCAACACATCAAAAAAAAAATTATACACCATGATCAAGCGGGATTCATCCCAGGGATGCAAGGGTGGTTAAAAATACTTGAGTCAGTAAATGTGATACACCACATCAACAGTCAAGGACAAAAACCATATGCTTATCTCAATAGATGCAGAAAAAGATTTGACAAACTTTAACATCCTTCATGAAAAAGACTCTCAGCAAATTAATTATAGAAGGAAAGTATCTCAACACAATAAAAGCCATATATGACAAACCCATCACTAATATCATCCTGAATGAGAACAGGAAGAAGACAAGGATGCCCACTCTAATCACTCCTATTTAACATAGTATTGGTAGTGCTAGCCAGAGCAATCAGGCAAAGGAAAGAAATAAAGGGCACCCAGATTGGAAAAGACAAAGTCAAACTGTCCCTATTTGCAGATGACATGATTCTACATATAGAAAAGCCTAAAGACTCTACCAGAAAACTGTTAGAGCTGAAAAACAATTTCAGTAAAGTTGCAGGATACAAAATAAACATGCAAAAATCAGTGGTGTTTTTATACTCCACTAACAAACTAGCAGAAAAAGAAAGCAAGCCCACTTACAATAGTCATCAAAAAAATAAATAAATAAATACCTAGGAATAAAGTTAACCAATGAGGTGAAAGATCTCTACAATGAAAACTACAAATCACTGGTGAAAGACACTAAAGAGGACACAAAAAGATGGAAAGATATTCCATGCTCTTGGATTGGAAGAATTAACATTGTGAAAATTTCTATACTACCCAAAGTGATCTACAGATTCAATGTAATCCCCATCAAAATACCAATGACATTCTCTACAGAAGTAGAAAAAACAATCCTAACACTGATATGGAACAACAAAAGACCCCAAATAGCCAAAGCAATCCTGAGCAAGAAAATAAAGCCAGAGACATTACAATATCTGACTTCAAATTACACTACAAAGCTATAGTAACCAAAAAAGCATGGTACTGGTATAAAACAGATACTTAGACCAATGAAACAGAATAGAGAACTCAGAAATAAACCCACATACCTACAGTCAACTGATATTTGACAAGAGCAATAGGAGCAGACATGGGGGAAAGGACCACCTCTTCAATAAGTGGTGCTGGGAAACTGGACATCCATATGTAGAAGAATAAATCTAGACCTGTATCTCTTACCATATACCAAAATCAACTAAAAATGGATTAAAGACTTAAATATAAGACCCAAAACTATAAAACTACTAAAAGAAAACATATTGGAAACACTTCAGGAAGTAGGACTGGGCAAAGACTCAATGAATAAGGCTCCAAAATCACAGGCAACAAAAGAAAAAATAAATAGGATTATAGCAAACTAAAAAGCTTCTGCACATCAAAAGAAAGTTAACAGAGTGAAAAGAAAACATATAGAATGGGAGAAAATATTCACATACTATGTATCCAACAAGGGATTAATATTCAGAATATACAAGGAACTCAAACAACTTAGTAGAAAAACAAGTAACCCAATTTTAAAAATGGGCAAAGGAGCTGAATAGGCATTTCTCAAAGGAAGATATATAAATGGCCAACAGACACATGAAAATATGCTCAACATCACAAAACATCAGAAAAACGCAAATCGAATCCACGTTTGGATATCATCTCATATCAGTTAGACTGACCATTAGCAAAAAGACAGAGAATAACAAATGCTGGTGAGAACATGGAGAAAGGGGAACCCTCCTACACTGTTGGTAGAACTGTAAATTAGTGCAGCCGGTATAGAAAATGGTATAGCAATTCCTCAAACAACTACAGATAGAACTGCCATATGATCCAGCAATGCCACTGTTGGGCGTGTTTATCCAAAGGAATGGAATTCATCCTGTCAAAGGGATACCTGCACCCCCATGTTTATCACAGCTCTATTTACAATAGCTAAGAGTTGGAACTGACCTAAATGTCCATTGATGGACAACTGGGTAAGGAAAATAAGGTATATATACACAATGGAATACTACTCTGCCATAAAAAGGAATGAAATTCTGCCATTCGCAGCAACATGGATGAACTTAGAGAAAATTATGTTAAAATTATGTTACGTGATTATGAAATAAGCCAGGCACAGAAAGAGAAATACCACATTTTCTCACTCATAAGTGGCAGCTGAAAAAAAAATAAACAAAAAAAAGAAAGAAAAAATACCCAAAACACAATAATTCCTTGAACTTTCACAAAGAGAGAATGGAACTGAAGCCACCAGAGAGAAGGGGTGTGGGGAGGGAGGGAAAAATTGGTAAAGGGCCACAAAAAAATGTTCATGTTGTGTAATGATAATTTAAAAAAAAAAAAAAAAACTAAATTCTGAACA
>NW_007726301.1:216494-252696 GCF_000696425.1 Galeopterus variegatus | reverse complement strand
GCAACCCTCGGTGCTGCTCCCGCGCCTCGCTCAGCCAGTGAGCTGGAACCGGTCTGTATGTGGGATCTGAACCCTCGGGCGGGAGCGCCGCCGCACTTCCCAAGCAGCGCACTTATCCAGTGCGCCACCGGGCCGGCCCCTAGCACTTAATAATTTTTAAAGCAGCTCTACACACATCTCTCATTCAAACCTAATTATAGCTCCAAGAGGCAAAGCAGGGTCTGGAGGTCTGGAGACATTCATTATTTCCAAATTTCCACAATAAATCCCACTCCAGACACATGGTAGGTACTCAATAAATACAGACACTCTGCTCCATACTTATTCCCTGAGCAGGCCCCTGAATTAGGGATGCCAGATAAAATGCTAAATATCCAGTTAAATTTGAAATTCAGATAAACAAATAATTTTTTAGTATAAGTATGTCCCATGCAACAATTTTTTAGTATATGTCCCCTGCAATATGGGACACACACACACTAAGAAAAAATTATTTGTTGTTTATCTGAATCTCAAATTTAGTGGGCATTCTGTATTTTTGTCAGCTAAAACTGGCAACATTCCCTGAATGTCTCTGCCTAAGAGCTCTCTCTGCTGCAGAAACTCAATAATGGGGAAGAACACGCCAGAACTGTAGGAATGCCCCAGCGAGCAGCCCACAATCCATGATGGATGTGGTTTGGTGGATAAATAACTTCCTCTCTCTCTGGGGTGACAATTCCGAGCATGTTCTAGAAAGTTTCACAGAGGTTTCCAGTAGGGTGGAGCCTCACTGGCCTTCAGTGGTAACCTGCCTTTTAATGTACCCTCCCAAATAAACCTTCACAATTACAACCTTATCTCAGGATCTGCTTCTGACAGAACTCAAACTAAAGCACAATGCTTATTGAATTAAATTCTCATCTGCAGAGAGAGGTTCACAGAGCAGGGCAGATGCTGAAGGCACCAAGATGGATAGTAATAGGCCTTCCTATTCAGCCCTTCCTCCTCACGTCCTCTAGCAAGATTATGCTCCTGTCATGGAGCAGCCCCTGGGAGTATCCCTCTACTACTTGGCTAATCCTTCCCACCATCCCACATGGCAGCCATCATTATCCTTAAACTGCAAATAGGGAAAGCGATGCTCAGAGAGGCTTTTTTTTTTTTTGTCTTTTTGCCATCATTATCCTTAAACTGCAAATAGGGAAAGCGATGCTCAGAGAGGCTTTTTTTTTTTTTTGTCTTTTTGTGTGACCGGCAATGGATCGCAACCCTCAGTGTTGTGCCCGTACCGGACCGGGACCGGCAACGGGATCGCAACCCTCGGTCTTGCGCCTGCACCTCGCTCAGCCAGTGAGCAGGAACCGGTCTGTATGTGGGATCCGAACCCCGGTCTGTATGTGGGATCCGAACCCTCGGCGCCACTGGGCCGGCCCCTCAGAGAGGCTTTTTGAAGTCACACAAATGCCATCCTCCTGCAATGCACTGCCTCCCTTTGCCCCACAGAGTATGCAAAGGACATGACTCTCTCCAGGTGCTTAAAAGTGAGTTGAGAACACACATTTACACATGAAAAAATAACTAGCAACACAAAAGAGTAAGTGGAAGTGTATGATGGGTAGCTCAGATAAGTCCTACAGGAGTCAGAAGCTAAATAGCAAGAACTGGGAACATCAGGGAGGGTTTCCCATGGAAGGCTGGATTTAGGCTGAGCTGTAGATAGATTCAACCGTGAGACACAGAGCAGGGAGAGTCCTGGGGGAGGAGGACTGATGTACATGGCGCAGAAGCAGGACAGGGCAGTGTACCGTGACTGTGAACAGACAGACGGCCTGACGACAGGACGTAGGGGATCAGGCCATACTGTGGAGGCCTGAGAGCGCCAGATAAGAAATATGGAGTTTTTCTGAACACTTAGGTGGAGAAAATGGAGGTTGTTAGAAGCAAAAAACTGCCATAGTCAAAATAAGATTATATCAGAGTCATCTGGAAGTGGAGGACAGGATGGCTCAAAGCAGAGAGACTGGTTAGTAGTTTCCCGACAGTCTATGCCTATGATTATAAAGGCCTAACTGAGAATAATGAACAGGAAGGTGTGAACTACCTTACAAAGGAGGAATTATAAAATCTGAGTCACTGAAGGGGTCACATAGAAGGAAGAATGAAGAAAGCTCCTTTCCTGCATCAGAATAACGGGGAAAATGGCACCATGAACAAGAATCTAGAAAGTTGGATGTAAGAAGATGAGGAAAATAACTCTCTTAGAATATTATCAATTCTCTAAAAATTGTACTTTATGCAGATTTTCTGAATGATCTGGAATTGTACATATGTTCCCACTTGCTAGATGAAAGTAACTCAAACCTGGCAGTGAGGCACTGTTAATTCTCCACTCCCCCACCTGACTCCATGACCTGTAGCACATAAAACCAGGATTGCCAACTATAGAGCACACGTGTTTTTGCTGACTGCCCTATATCCCTTCCCCCTTCATCTGCAAACACTATTTGTCTTTTCTGCAGAGGTCTCATTCCATGCAGTACAGGAGAGGCTGAACCCACCCAATCCCACCCCCAGCCCAGCTACAAAGAAGGGCACACAAGCCCAGACCTGGCCAATTAGACCACCCCATGCCACTTACACAGGGCAGTGATTCAGGAAGAGGAATGTGGTTGGAGCCAAGTCAATCACTATCCATGGAAATCTTCAGAAATAACAGGAAGCACTTCTTGCTTCTACAATTAGGGTCTAAGTAGGAGTCAGGGTTAAAAATTAAGGGTTAAAGATCAAAGGATGGGATGAGGACTAGGAAAGGCTAAAATGAGAGAGTCCTAGCAAAATTATTAGAACCCCTGAATCCAGCCCCATCTGAAGTTAGCTGAACTTCTGAATTCAACTACATCATCAACAAAGTCTCCTTTTTTAAATTTTTCTTTGAGGAAATAAAATTATATTTCAATCACTTGCTACCAAAAATGAATTTGGGGGCCGTGGAGGGGTGCAGCTAGCTGGTAAAAACAAATTTTATATAGCTAATTTTACTAGCTTTTTATTAGAATGTGTCCTGTCTGTGCCAACAGCCCACACAACCTTAACAATCACCTAATTGAAGTTGTTCCCCTCCTGGTCACCCGAGTGTGTTACTCCTCCTCTCTCTCTGCCTCCCATGCCCAGTTTATTTGCATTTTCCTTGAAGAATTCTAAAAGGCCGCTCTAGCAGCACCCTCCTGTGTGTGGCCACAAACAGAGGGAGATCTCCAGAAGAGCTTCTAGAAAGGGGAAAGCTGCCCAGGTGACAACTGTAGTCCTAACCAATACCTGAGCAGAGAATTTATAATTCCAGCTTAGCCAAGCTGCCATAGCATCATCCAGCACACTAGCTAAGAAAGAGAGGAGCTTAGTATAAGGATCTTGGGTTTCCTCACAAAACTGAGGACAGGAGTGAGGCAGAATCTTAGGAATATTCAGAAACATGAACTCAGCCACCACCACAGCTCTCTGGGTGTCGCTATAAGGATCTTGGGTTTCCTCACAAAACTGAGGACAGGAGTGAGGCAGAATCTTAGGAATAGTCAGAAACATGAACTCAGCCACCACCACAGCTCTCTGGGTGTCGTGCCTCTCTGGCTGCTCTCCACTTAGTGGCTTGTTTACCTACCTCCCTATAGACTGGCTATTTCCACTCCTGGAAACCTAACTGCTGACTACTCCCAAGCTTTGTTTCTTACAGCTTCTTCACATGTGTTAACTGGAGAGAGACCTCCTCAGCTTTGTCTCTTGATGCCTAGCCAAGAAATGCTGAGAAGGGATTCATTGTTCAGAGGGCTGGGTGCCATGGTAACATGGCTGCTCCTGCTCTATCCTATGGATAAAAGAGAGGGGCTGTTTTCCGAAGAAAGTAGACAGTGTTGAGCAAAGCAGCTCACAGGTGTCCACTGCATGCGGAAAGGTCTATTCATCAGGACTCACCATAGAACAGACGCTATGCTTAGAGTTTTGCTTGTATTATCTCACTGAATGCTTATCTCAGCACTTTGAGGTTGCTACCACTATTATTCCCATTTTACAGATAAAAAAAAAAATTGAAGCTCAAAGAGATATATCTTATCTAAAATCCCAGAGCTAGAAAGTAGAAAGATTGGCCTGGCTCCAGAGTGCTCTTTCTACTACAACACCAGGGGTTTCCAGCGTTCCGAGGAGCTCCAGTACCTCTATTTGACTGTCATGTGGTGGGCTTTCTCCCAACATTGCCTCCTGACAAAACTTACCATGCTATAGTGTACTATCTTCCTTCTCATTTCACAGGCAGCAGACACACAAAATGACTACCGATCTACACATCTGGAAAAAAATCTCTAACTCCTGGTACAATGGTCTTTTCACTAGTGCACATTGCCTCTGCACTCTGTCATCCACTGCAGTTAAATAAGACAAAAGTTACTTTTAATTTCTTCTTTGCAGTTAAAAAAAAAAAGTGTTCACTTTTAAGTATATTTAGTTTAGCTTAATCAAAGCCAAAACCCATATTTGATATAAGAGGTAAATTGCTATTGACACTACTTCAGACTCAAAAACCTTCCACCAGATAAAAAGGTCAAAACAAAATGGAACAATAGCTGGAACTTTGTTGTTTGTTTTCCTCCCAGAATTTCATTTTCAACAACAACTGATATATATATTGAGCATGCTATTATAAGGCACTGTGCCAGTCATAAATGAATAGATGTGTGTAAGATACAGTCCCAGGCTTTTAAACTCTGCTTACGTGGATAGAATATAACCCACCTTTTATGGTAGCCTATTCTAACCACTAAATGAATGATACAGAATAGGGAGTAGTCACTGCGGCCTGGAATAGTCAGAAAAGGTATCAGGTAGGAGGTAGGAGTTAATAGTCTGGATTTTACCCAATATTTATTCCTTCAATCATTCATTCATTCACTCATTTGTTCAGTACTGCATGTAAGAGTAAACGGGCACTGGTGTGCAGCGTGGGTAAGAGGTGGGAGAGAATCATGAGAGATATTATTCCACTACCAGAATGGTACAATTCAAATATGTAGTGTACTCTTCATTCCTGTATCCACTAGCCACTTGCTTCGTGTCTCTGTCCTGCTGAGCACTGTGCTAGATCCCTAAATGAAGTAAAAGACCATCTGGTCACTGTCTATAAAGACTCACAAAACATTTAAATAATAAGTCTTTGTAAGATAAATGCCCAAATAGTCCTCGGTGAGTAGCAATGTATCACAAACTATAGGCTCAAAGAAACAGTACCAGGGAACACAGTGTGTGCCTACCCCGGATTCTCACCATTCACCTCTTGGACAGGACACAGCTGGAAACAGCACGGTTGTGCTCCCGAAGAAAGACATGAGTCCTCTGCTACCTTGCTTATTTATGGAAGCGTTGAAAGAGGCGGAGATCTCTCAATTGCTCTGTGAGATTCAGCCTAGCTGGTACAAGGAAAAAACACCCCTTTCTCAGATGTTAATTTGCATATCAGCACAGGTTTCATCTAGAAGCATTGAAAATTATTTCCTTCCCTGCTCAGCCACCTTGTTGCTAGGCTGCCTAAGAGAGGGCCAATGCGCTCATCTAGGGAAGAAATAGTTTAAGTCCTCTCAGAAATGTAGGAGATCAGAGTAAGGTGAGAGGGGACGATAGATTCACAAATAGAATTTGAATAGGTGGAGAAAATGGCCTAGGCATTCTGAACGAAAAGCTGGCATAGGCAAAGGTGCAGAGGCAGAAATAAGGATGTCTAATTCCTCTTAGTAACTCAAGTGCTTCGTACAGTGCTGATCAGTATTAAGTACTCAGTAAGTACTTGCGGAATGGCTGAAAGACATTCAGGACATCTGCATGATTAGTGCACCTCAAACTCGGCATATAAAACAAGTGGCAACGTCTTGAAGGATATTTAAAGGCACAAAGCAAAAATGGCAACAACTTTACCAGATTTACTGGCATATAAATAAACACCTAATTTCCAGCTCATTCCCTCATAATAAAAAAAAGTTAGCCAGTAATGGAAGCGTTGTGGACTAAGAATATTTTAAGTTAGAGTATTATTTTTAATACTTTTTGTTATATTAGGTTGGATTACTTCCATTTGTGACATCAAATCCATCCTCTTCTCTGCCGTGCTTCATGTCCTGGGAAGCTCATGTTTGGACTGCCTCAATAGGCTCCCTTTTTCTCTGGCTTTTAGTGGGTTTGGCCAATAGGGGACATGAATAGGAGAGCAGAGGAAGGGAAGAGAGAGAGGTTGAGCATTAGTTTCAGCTCTTTTTGTGGGCTCATCCTGGCACAGAGCTCATAGCTCCTTTCAGATGGCCCCTTCGCACAGCTTCTCTTTCTCCACGTTCTAGTCACCACTTCCTCTCCCCCACCCCACCACTACCCCGCACTATCCCAAATGATTTCCATACTCCTTGTTCATGCCTTTGTAAAAATCCCTTTATTGAACTCTCTTCAAATCACCAATTTAATTTACTGCGTGTTTTCAGCTGGAATCTTGACTGGATCATATGGCTAGTAATTATTTTTCAGAATTATTTGGCAATTAGTGTTCATTCAAAACAATTGTTTGATAATAACAAAAGGTATGACTATTTCCCTTTACCCTGCACATGGTTTCCTTAATGTTATCTCTGAGTCCTTCTTCAAGGGTATGTGGCCTCACTTTTATTAAAATGGTTCTGGGTTTATGAACTGTTTGGGGGTGGGGGGTGGGGCAAGCAACTGTCAGGTTGACTCAAGTCAACCCTCTGTCCACCAAATGTATAATTTTTTGGTAATACAAATCAAGTAGGTCTGGTTATCTGGTTTAATCCTTATTAGGACAAAATTCCCCATATTTCTGCATGCTATCAGCTTTTAGTTGGGACAATCTTTTCAAGGATATTTATATAGCAAACAGCCTTGGAAGGTAGAAACAGTGTCTCCCTCTCAGGAAGTGAGCATATTTGTTTCCTGACCAAGATAATAAAGACAATGTCTCCCTCCAGGGCAAGGGCTGGGAAGGTTTGCTTGCAGTTCATTATAAAAGGTTCTCTCAGCTTGGAGTTCCTCAGCTGTGATGCAAACCCACTGCATGCACAGCATACACCTGGGCCTCTCTATATCTTCCCTTGGCACCTGGGAGGCAAGGGGAACCTATGTAAACACGAAGCTCATATTGTCTACTGTGCTGAGTAAAAAAAGTCCTTTGTCTCTAATCCAGGTGTCTCATGTCTTCTGCAGCATCTGTGAACTGTGGTAGGCTAACCTGTACAGCTTGCTAACAGGGTACAATCTCAGACCCTTCACAGTTCTTAACAGTCTAAGACTCTGTCCACCAAATGTATAATTTTTTGGTAATACAAATCAAGTAGGTCTGGTTATCTGGTTTAATCCTTATTAGGACAAAATTCCCCATATTTCTGCATGCTATCAGCTTTTAGTTGGGACAATCTTTTCAAGGATATTTATATAGCAAACAGCCTTGGAAGGTAGAAACAGTGTCTCCCTCTCAGGAAGTGAGCATATTTGTTTCCTGACCAAGATAATAAAGACAATGTCTCCCTCCAGGGCAAGGGCTGGGAAGGTTTGCTTGCAGTTCATTATAAAAGGTTCTCTCAGCTTGGAGTTCCTCAGCTGTGATGCAAACCCACTGCATGCACAGCATACACCTGGGCCTCTCTATATCTTCCCTTGGCACCTGGGAGGCAAGGGGAACCTATGTAAACACGAAGCTCATATTGTCTACTGTGCTGTGAGACAAAAAAGTCCTTTGTCTCTAATCCAGGTGTCTCATGTCTTCTGCAGCATCTGTGAACTGTGGTAAGCTAACCTGTACAGCTTGCTAACAGGGTACAATCTCAGACCCTTCACAGTTCTTAACAGTCTAAGACTCAGCTCAGGTAGCTACCACCCCGAAGTCAGGCCATTCTCTATCAGGCATGCTGCTGTAGTAGTCCGTTTCTGTCGCTTATAACAAAATACATAGAACTGGGTAATTTGTAAGAAAACAAAATTTATTGTTTACAGTTTCTGACGCTGGGAAGTCCAAAGTCCAGGGAATACAGCTGGTGAAGGCCTTGGTGGTGGCAACAGTGATGGCAGAGTATCACATTGTAAAAAATGGTGGAGCAGAGAGAACAGAGCAGAGAGAGTAACCTCCTCATTCACTCTCTTTTGAAAGCCCTCAGAACCATGCCCCTGACCACTATTACCCATCCATTCACTACTGAATTTGTCTTACAATCCAATCTTCTCTTCAAGGCTCCACCTTTCAATTACCATAATAGGATTTCCCACCCTCTTAACAGTCACAGTGGGGGTTAAGTTTCTAATATATAAAAGTTGGGGGACACAATTCAAGGTTCAGGGAGTTTTGGGGGAATATAATTCAATCCACTGCACTGCCTTTTACAATAACTGCAATCATTATTCTTCTGTCCATTAAATACTTCTACCATGTTTGATCCTCCTACCCTCGCTGAAATTAGAGAACTTAATTCCCCAGTACTGAGAACTTAATTCCCTAGTTCTGTTTCCCAGTAGCAGTTACAATTACAAATAATAGAAGTTCTTTTACCAATGAAGTTTCTCTAGGCTCCTTCTTGGAGAGATTAAGTTAGAGGGTAGGTGATTGGGTGGGCTACACATGAAAAATACACATGAAATGTTACCACTTTGATGTCATTTAGTGTGGACATCAAGGTGGTAAAATTTCCTCGGCATAATGTAGAGGAAGGAATTTAAAGACTTTAGAGTACAGGTTTTAGTCACATAGAATCATTCCAGCTGCTCCAGTTAGCAAGGTTTGCTGAAGTAAGAGAAGACAGAGCTAGAGGGTCTTATGCCAGCAATTAAATATTTCAGCCTGGAAGTGATACACGTGGCTTCTCCTCAGGACCTATTGGCCAGAACCACATGTCCCTCCTGCAAGAGGGACAGCAAAGTACAAAATGCAGGGTCCTGGGAGGAGAGGAAACTTGAAACATGTGAGCATCACACCCATGTAATTCAGGGCTGCCACAAGAGATGGAGTTACAATATTCATACTTTATACAGCCTAGTGAACAGCCTACTTGGCTACATGCCCTACTGTCATTCCTCCTGAACCACCGCCAGAACCAGAGTTCCTGAAATTTTCAACTTGGAGGATTGTAGCAGCTATATTTTATGTTATTTAGTTGTTTTTTTTTTTTTCTCCCTCCCAACTTCCCACATCTTATATGTAGAGCACCTATAGTGACTAATATTTTAGGGTTTGAGTGGGAGTATGTCTGAATTGATAGCAACTCACATTAAGACCTGAGTCTGAGCTATTTGCTTGTGCAATTTATTGGTGCCTTCTGGTCCTGTTGGGGCCAAGTCTTGTAATTGCCACTTCCATTTTATAATGGGATGCTAACAGCCACACCCAGTTTTATGTTCAGTGTTCAGATAACAACTAGTTTATGGTAGAGGGTTTGCCAGAGTCTCCAAACAGCATTTCTGCTGCCGTGCACATTTCTAATGCCACTGGATCTGCTAGGTCGGTCATAAGACCCAAGTGACATGTCAGCCTGCATCCCAGCCTGGACCTGCTTCAGAGCTTGTTCCGAGTCTCCAAACAGCATTTCTGCTGCCGTGCACATTTCTAATGCCACTGGATCTGCTAGGTCAGTCATAAGACCCAAGTGACATGTCAGCCTGCATCCCAGCCTGGACCTGCTTCAGAGCTTGTTCTTGTTCTAGCACTTACTTAAAACTGGAAGCTTATGGATTATCTCATAAGTAGGTTGGTGCAGCATGTCCAAATGTGGTATACGTTGTCACCAAAATCCAAAGAGGCTCATCAAACAGTGCACTTCTTTCTTTGTGGTGGATGGTACAAGGTATTGCTACTTATATCTCTCTATAGAAGGGATCTCCTAGTAGGTCCCAAGCCACTGGACCCCTTGACTTCACCAAAGTGACAGAGCTCTGAACTTTCACAGAGTTTATCTCCCACCCTCTGGTATATATATTTTCTACTTCCTGCTCACCACATCCAATTAACAATGTAATAATCAATGTAAAAGACTGATGTGATGTTCCATAGAATACAACAAAGATATACCCTTGTCTCTGCTATGTAAATGCAAACTACTTCTGATTTTGCCTACTGATTGGGATGGGAATATATTTGCCCAGTCAATAGTTGCCTGTCAGGTGCCAGGGGTGATCATTTGTTCCAGTAAATATACTGTATCTAAAACTACAGGTGTGACTAACATCACTACCTGATTAGGTTTGCAATAATAACCTACTGTCATTTTCAAGGCCCATCAGGCTTTTGCTCTGTTCATACAGAAAATTTTTATGCCGATATAGTAAGAATTATTACCCCTGCTTTTTTCAAGGTTTTTATGGCAGGAGTAGTTTCTATAATCCACCCCCAGCAGTATTGTTTACTGTTTACTAGTTTGTTGTATCATATGGGAAGAGCTCCAGAGACCTTAGATGGTCCTTTCTTTCATAATGGCCTACACTCCACAGGAAAGGGAACCAGAATGGTATTCAGCTAGTTACCAAGTATACATATAGGTATGTGTATGTGTACGTGTATGCATGTGTATGTATGTGTATGTATTCCCACCATATCTTCTAGAACTGAGATAACAAAAACAGGATGAGCCTGCAGTCCCACTAGACCCACTGTTAATTTGGGCCAAGACTTCATCTAACACCTGACATCCATAACCCCCTACTTTGACTGGTAGACCTCTGTAGTGTTTTTGGTCTCTGGGGATAAGTGTAAAATCAGAGCCAGTATGTAATAGCTCCCAGAAGATTCGGTATTTCCCTTTCCCCAGTGCACAGTCCCCTGAGTAAATAGCTCCTGGTCACTCTGTAGAAGGCTTGAGAGGAAATCCACAGTATACACCTGTGGCTGCACTGACAGGTTCTTCTTCAAAGCACCCCCGGCCTCTACCTCTGTTGAGGGGCTTCAAGGCTATACACTGGCTTAGTTCTGGGATCTGGTAGGAAGCCATGAATCCTAACAATAGTGTCTAGTTACTTTCTGCCCAGCAGACCTATGTATTCCTAGGAGTACCTAGAAGTATTCCTTCTACTACATAAAGCAGAACCTCAGTAGGCTGCCCATTTACTTCATTTCAAAACACTCTTGTTACCATTCCTTCTCTGTGACAAATTGTAACTAAACTTGTCTTTGTCAGTTAAACTCTACCACCTACCCTCTACTACTCTGGAATCCCATTTTCCCACTGTAATCAAGAAATGTAATTTTTTTCAGCATTTCCTACTATCTTCTCTCAATGTCAGAGGACAGCCACCAAGGGATACCTCTTCCCCAGCACTTGGTGAAGGTGTCCTTCAGACCTTCCTCACAAGTATGATTAGGTGGTGGCAGAGCTAAGTTATTGATAACAGGGTTTAGACAGTCAAATAAAAAAGTTGCCATGGCCACCAGTCTCTGAATTATAAGTCCTGGGATGCTGCTAGAAGACCACGAATGTGCTGAATACCTCATTCTGCCTTCCAAGTTATCAGGAGTGTGCATTACTAGAGGAACCTAATCACTATTTAGAACATTAACTGCAACGGGTTTTAAGAAATGTAGTTTCTAGCGGGGGAACCACGTGCCTGGCTAAAACTCTTTTTCTATGACAGAAGGGAAAGCAGATTTGGGGGATAATTTCCATTCTGCTCTCCTTCTCTACTGGTTCCTTCCCATCAATTTTTAAACATGCTCACAAGTGGTTGCTGCTGCTTGTTGTTTTCTTCCATTTAGGCAGGAAAAATAAAACTTTCACTCATCTCCATGTCCCCCTTTAACTATATCCCTTCCCTTATCCTATATAATGAAATATTATGAAAGAGCTGTCTTCAAATGCTTATCAGTGGATGTAGGAAAGTCTAAATTCAGCATAGGAAAGGGAGCTCTGGATATTGACATACAATGTACAAAATTGAGGCTACAGGTCATTTTTTAACATCACTAGGTATGGTAGGCAGAATAATGCCCCCCCTCCAAAAAGATGTCCATGTCCTAATACCAGAACCTGTGAATATGTTATCTTTATGGCCAAAGGGATTTTGCAGATGTGATTAAGGTTAAAGACCCTGACATGAGGAGATTACCTTGGATCTAATGGGCCCAATCTAATCACATGGGTCCTTAAAAGTGTAAGATGGAGGAAGAAGATATATTATGTGAAAAGGACTCAACTCGCTGTCACCAGCTTTGAAGATAGAGGAAGAGGACCATGAACCAAGGAATGTGGGCATTCTCTAGAAGCTGTGGATAGCCCTCAGCTGACAACCAGCAAAGAAATGGGACATCAGTCTGAATTCTGCCAATGACTTGAATAAGCAAGGAAAGGGATTCTCCCCTAGATCCTCCAGAAAGGAATACAACCCTGCTGATCCTTGGTTTTAGTCTTTTAAAGCCCATGTCAGATTTATGACTTCCAGAGCTGGAAAGCAATAAATATGTATTATTTGAGCCACTAAGTTTGTGGTCATTTGTTATGGCAGCAATAGAAAACTAATATATCAGACAATGTACTTTTTCCCCTTAAGTCTTCTTCCCTGCGGACACTGATGACAAAGCCAGTGTTCCTGAGAATATGGGAAGTTGGAAAAGCTTAGTTCTGGGACAAATGCCTGTCTCTCATATCGTGTCCTAGAGATGCTTCTAGGGAGAGGGTCAAGCAGAAAAGTAAAAAACAAAGGCACTGCTCTCTTGTTTTCCTCTCCTTTTTGAAATGATAAAATTGGAAAGCACAAAAGCTTAGTTCTGGGACAAATGCCTGTCTCTCATATCGTGTCCTAGAGATGCTTCTAGGGGGAGGGTCAAGCAGAAAAGTAAAAAACAAAGGCACTGCTCTCTTGTTTTCCTCTCCTTTCTGAAATGATAAAATTGGAAAGCATGAATCACAGAGTTTATACTCTAGGAGCAAAAATGTATAGTTCTATCTCTACATAGTAAATTTGCTACATGAATAGAAGCACTGATTACACTGGCCCAAGCCTGATGACTCCATTCAGAGCTATGTGTGCATATAATACTCATTTTACAATACGGGAGAATAATTCACACACACACACACACACGTCCTACCTATATAAACCATATAGGACATGTGCTCATGAGTTTACACAAGGGCAATCAACAGCCTGAAATGCATGAGAAAAGTAAAGTCAAACTCAAGCTCCATAGAGCGCTGTCCTCACATTCAAAGAGGAAAACTATTCCTCTACACTAGGACAAAATCTTCCCATGAATTCTCTTTATCTTATGTATGTCAAAGCCTTCTTTTTATGGGGATTACCACAGTCTAGAATCTAATATACAAATAAATAGCATACTAATTTTTTATTTAAGTCCTCACAGAATTTGTCTTAGTATAAAAATATTTTTCCTTTCTCACATTTTTTATTACACAGAAACTTCTTCCTAACCAAAAATACCTTTTCTCCAAAATCTACTTCAATTATCTAGTTTTGAATCTGTTAATTAAAGTTATTAAAGTTTTTCTCATTCCTTTTAACCTGCAACTTGATATTCCAGAAGTGTCACTTAA
Organism: Galeopterus variegatus; assembly: GCF_000696425.1. Lineage (NCBI taxonomy): Eukaryota > Metazoa > Chordata > Mammalia > Dermoptera > Cynocephalidae > Galeopterus > Galeopterus variegatus. The sequence continues at coordinate 239,149 of NW_007726301.1, read as the reverse complement.
ATCCGTCTGAAAATAAAACATCAGTAGAGGGCCGGCCCGGTGGCACACTGCTACAGTGCGCCGCTTTGGAAGCGCGGTGGCGCTCCCGCCGAGGGTTTGGATCCCACATACAGACCGGCCGCTCACTGGCTGAGCGAGGGGCGGGAGCAACACTGAGGGTACGGGTGCGACACTGAGGGTTGCAATCGGTTGCCGGTCACGAAAAAAGACAAAAAGGGAAAAAAAAAAAAAAATCAGTAGAGATAAGAAAGAAAAAAAAAAAAAAAAAAAAACTTCTCCACCAGACAGAGAAGTACTGGGAAGCTTATTTACTGAGCAATAATTTATAGAAAGGTAATTTATTATTTACTATGTAATTGTTTACACCATTCACAGTATCTTCTTCTCTTCAATGACAAAGGACAACATACACTACACTAAGGACTATTGGGGAGCTTAAGACACCTTATCACTTTTCCTGTGAGGAAACTAGAGAACCTATAGTCATTAATCCAGTAATTCTAGAACACATCTTTGAATATGAGGGCAACTGTTTCATTCATTTAAATATTTATTTCAGTAATTTAAACAAAGAGACTTTATAAAGAAAACCCAATATAAGAGTTAATATTCTCGGGAAATAAATCTGAATCAAGAATGTAAAAATTAAATCTGTAAAGCAAAGAAAGCCATCAGAAATTATTGTTAGGCAAGGCCTGGAAATGCGGGGAATAGTATCTGTGATAAAATAAGAAGCAAGGCCAAGGACAAAGACAAGTCAAAAAAGGAAAAAAAAAAAAAAAAATCAGAAGAGAAAAAAAAGAAAAAAAAAAAAAAAAAACACTTCTCCACCAGACAGAGAAGTACTGGGAAGCTTATTTACTGAGCAATAATTTATAGAAAGGTAATTTATTATTTACTATGTAATTGTTTACACCATTCACAGTATCTTCTTCTCTTCAATGACAAAGGACAACATACACTACACTAAGGACTATTGGGGAGCTTAAGACACCTTATCACTTTTCCTGTGAGGAAACTAGAGAACCTATAGTCATTAATCCAGTAATTCTAGAACACATCTTTGAATATGAGGGCAACTGTTTCATTCATTTAAATATTTATTTCAGTAATTTAAACAAAGAGACTTTATAAAGAAAACCCAATATAAGAGTTAATATTCTCGGGAAATAAATCTGAATCAAGAATGTAAAAATTAAATCTGTAAAGCAAAGAAAGCCATCAGAAATTATTGTTAGGCAAGGCCTGGAAATGCGGGGAATAGTATCTGTGATAAAATAAGAAGCAAGGCCAAGGACAAAGGCAAGTCCAGGTCAGAAACACCGGTAGAAGATCCTATGGCTGCAATTCCCAGACTGTGTGCTAAGGAGCCACAGGCCGCTAGAGGCAACTCACAGAAGCACCTTGGGATATTTTAAATTTTTGAAAGAAACACAGAAACATCTGCCAGACATTATATGAATGTCTCCAATTAGGTTGTTTGGACCTAATCACTTAATAAATGGAACTATTAGATATTTCTTCGGCTGAGGGACACCATGAAAAAATTATCGAGATCCTGTGGGCACCATGAAATAAGAAAGTTTGGAATTTTCTGCCTTAGGGATATGCTAGGGTTCAAAGGACATCCTGTTCAGTGAAGAATTACAAAAGCAGATCAAAAGTAGGAAGAACAGTGCCTCCAGCTTCTACATACCTAATTACAGGGCCTTTTTTTTCCACTCAGTCCTGGCTCTAAAGAACTCTCATGCCCTCTTAGTCTGGTTTTACTACAGAATCCTTTTAAAAACCAGTGAATGTTGCTCTTAAATCAGTGAATTAATTACAAAAACAAAAGTGATTTTTCAATGCTGGTTTTGGGGCCAAACAAGTAGAATTCCCCAAGTATCTAGTGTGAGAAATTCTACTAAACCTTAAATATCACTTTCCTAATGAAAAAATAAATGAACTTTATGGAAAGATTCATTCAGCAACCTCATCTTAGCCCATTATAAAAGTTTTAAAATTTACTGTAAACCAGAAGTTGGCAAACTTGTTCTGTAAAAGTCCAGATAGTAAATATCTTCAAATATTCTTTCTTTTACAACTCTTTAAAAATGTAAAACCAAATTAAAAGCAGGGACTTGAACAGGTATTTATACATCCTTGATCACAGGAACATGATTCCCAATAGGCAAAAAGTGGAAACAACTCAAATGCCCATCAACAGATGAATGGATAAACAAAATGTGGTATACACATACAATGGAATATTAGTCAATCTTAAAAGGAATGAAATTCTGACATGTGCTATAACACAGATGAAATTCGAAAACATGCTAAGTGAAGTAAGACAGTTACAAAAAGACAAATATTATACGATTCCAATTATGTGAGTTAACTAGAATAGTAAAATTTATAGAGACAGAAAGTGGTATGATTACCAAGACTGGGGGTAGGGGGCAATGGTGAGTTATTGTTTAATGAGTTCAGAGTTTCTGTCTGGAGTGATAAAAAAAAGTTCTGGAGATGGTAGTGGTGACAGTTGGACAACAATGTGAATGTACTTATTGTCTCTTAAAAATGGTTAAAATAGTAAATTTTTTGTTGTGTATATTTTACCACAATAAAAAAAGAAATATAAAAACCATTCTTAGCTTCTGGGCCATACAGAAACAGATTGCAGACCAGAATCGACTTGCAGGCCACAGTTTGCCAACTCCTGCTCCAAATCATAAGATCCGCTAAACAAAATGAACAAAATCATATGAAATACTCAAAAAAGTTTCCAAGTCATTGTAAATTACTTTTATCTTAAATGAACATGTTGAACAGATTTTCATATTTAGTGTTTATTAAATTTACCAAAATTTATAAATGCAACTATACTATTTATCTACCGAAAAATACTTGACAGAAGTCTCTTTAAGATTAGCTAGAATATATATAAAGACATACAAACGTATAGAGATATGGTGATACATATCAAGTATCTCCAGCTTTATCTGTTTTAGACCATAGAGAGGGTTATGGGAGGCAGAGATAAATAATGCACGTTGTCTTCAATGAAGCTTAACAGGTAGCCTGAAAGATGTGGTACGTAGAGCTGGAACTTAGAAGTGGGCAAAAATACTCAGCTTCCAGGTTCAGATTTGAAAATTTAATATTACAGCTTGTACCACTTGTATCTTCTTCCTCGCTCATTTGGTGCAGAGTGGACCATTTTCCTTCCCATTTGGGGGGAAGGAGAGAAAAGGAAACATTACAAAATTAAGCATACTGTAAAGACCTGCTCAGATCTCTCCCCTGCAACCTTTGGATCCAAAACTTACTTAACTCATTGATTGATTAGTACAATCTCAGACTCTAGAGCCAAAAAATTCCTAAAAAAGAAAAACCTGAGGCACATTATCTAGGCTAAAAGTCTGCTATAGGCAAGAAATCACTATAAGAGAGAAAATTCTTTCAGATTAGGTAGAGAATATGTAAATACATAGACAAAATTCATTTTCAGTTATCTATTCACTGCAAGAGATGCATAACAATCAACCCTAAACTCGGTGAAGTAAAACAACAATCATTTTACTTCACTCACATATCCTATTGGTCAAATCAGTCCCAAGTCCACACAGATTTAATGAGAAGGGGCACAGACTCTATCTTCCTACGGGAAAAGCACTGAAGTTATAGCCAGGTTTTAAAAACAGCATGAACATATTTATAGGGAAATAGAGATACAAGCCAAAGGGTTAATAGTGCCCAACTTTCAGGATCCCTCAAAATAAATTTCATTAACCTATTATACGTCAGAATAATCCAAACATATTCTTCAAGAATGGCAAAATTCCATCAACTTTCATGTGATATTGTAACAGACAAAGAGAAACTTCAGATTATGTATATAATTTGAATCAAGACTGACTAACAGCTTGCGTTTGACCCTAGCACCATCTGCCAGTTACAACTGCTTCTTATTTTCCAAATACCATGAAGCTCAGCTACACCCTTAGGCTTAGGCTAAGTCATCTCCAGAGAGAATACAGAGAATACTTAATAGCAAGCAAAGTAAGTAGATTAGGATCATGCCAGCATTATGGCTGCTGACACCAGTAGCTATTCCCTATCAGCGAATACTAGACTTTAGGATTTCATGGGCCAAGAAAATTTTCAGAAATAAAATAAACCAAATGGTGGGCAAATAAAGTTAACAACTTTTTATTCTCCCAAGTAAGAACATTTGAAAAACTACTATCTAGTATTACTATCATGACATTAAAAAACAGGATGGACAATTTCAAAATAAAGCACAATCTTTAAGAGTGAATAAATTTAACTAAATAAAAAACTCACTATATATTTGGGGTTTTTTTTTCTCATTTCTCTGATAATCTGAAAAAACTTCACCACAAATGATCAACAGTTCACAAACTATGGTGTGAAACATTCGTGCATCTAACAGTCTGGTCTCCTCTCTCCCTTGCTTTTTTCTAATAGTTCTTGAATTTCAGCTAGCTCCTAGGAACTCAGTATAAAAGAAAAATCAATAGGAAAATAATTATAATACAACGTGAGTGCTACAGGAGAAGAAAAACCAGGGCAGGTTTCATAAATTAGGTGAAAAAGATTTGCCCATGAGAAAGAATGGGGAAGACTATTATGACAGGCAAAAACATTGTGGCTGAGAGCACAGAGACAATCTGTGCATACTATCTAAGGAAGCCTATACTGTGTACCAAAAAAGTAAATAGTAGTTATACTTGATTGTAGAATAAGGGTTAACTTTCTCTTCTTTATTCTTCCAAACTTTAACAATAAAGCATGTATTAATTCAATAAGTAAATTTTTTTAAAACAAATATTTCGATTTTGTAAGTTAGGAAGAACAAACAAAAGGCCTATTCCCCTTTAAGAAAGCAGTTTGTATTAAAAGAGGTCAGGTTGGTATATCTACACAATGGAATACTACTCAGCTATAAAAACGAATGAAATACTACCATTTGCAACAACATGGATGGACCTTGAGAGAATTATATTAAGTGAAACGAGTCAGGCACAGAAAAAGAAATACCACATGTTCTCACTTATTGGTGGGAGCTAAAAATAAATAAATAAATTCACTCACACACACACAAAAAAAACCGGGGGGTGGTGGGGGGAAGAAGATATAACAACTACAATTTTCTGAAGTTGTTACGACAAGCAAACGGAAAGGACATTGTTGGGTGGGAGGGAGGAGAGGGTGGAGGGAGGGAGGTTTCGGTAATGGGCCATAATAATCAACCACATTGTATATCGACAAAATATAAATTTAAAGGAAAAAAAAAAGAATTCTGAGTTGACAATTTTAGAGGTGTAAAAAAAAAAAAAAAGAGGTCAGGTTGTGAAATGCAGGTGTTAAAGGTTGGAAAGAGGGCTGCAGAAGTCAATTTCCAGACTTGGCTAAGACAGATGACACTGGGAAAGATAATCATAATATTCCCTCTGGGTCTCTGTGAGAATTCTGGGCTGAGTGTACTCAATATTGCCAGCCTTCTTGTCCATATGGTCACTGGGCAGAAATTCAAAGGGTGGCAGGTGCTGACAAGTCAAATTCTTAAATGTATACCCTTTGGAGTCAGAGAGACCAAGGTTAGTATCACAGCACTACCACTTCGGAGCTCAGTGACCTCGGGCAAATTAACCACTTGAAACGTTTCTCACCTGTAAAATAGAAAACTGTCTATCCGGATTTTTGTGCAAAACGATTGATATGATATGGGTAAAGAACTTAGAACGGTGCCTGTCCCCCCGAAAATGACAATTATGATATGACATATTCACATATCCAATTGAGAAGTAGATAGTTGTTCTATTGGTTTATAAAGGCTTTAAGATCTACTTGCCGTTTATTTGCTCTACAGGTGTGTAGCTAAAAGCTTTAAACATATAAAATTCCTTTGTCAGTTGAAATGACCTTTCGAAACTAAAATGAGTGCAAGTTTTTAACACAAGTTCCAAATGCGAAAGGATATTCCGTGTGTGTGGTTGCTTCTAAACTTAAGCTACCTATAGAGCGATCGTTCTGCAGTCTCCAGAAATAACTAGGCGGCCTATCTCTATATTCTAGCAACTGACAGAAAACTAGGCGGACGTTTCCCATTTCTTCGCTGTGCTCTTATCCCAGCTGGTTTCCGTATCCATTCCTAGAGAGAATAACTAGGCGGCCTATCTCTATATTCTAGCAACTGACAGAAAACTAGGCGGACGTTTCCCATTCTTCGCTGTGCTCTTATCCCAGCTGGTTTCCGTATCCATTCCTAGAGAGAACAGGGGATCTTCTGTGCACAAAAAGACCTTTTCTCTTCCAGTTCAACCCTAAAGTAACTGCCCCTTACCCACGCTTTCTTTTAGCTGGAATAACGTCAGCAGAAGGACGTAGTAGTTGTTCTTCAACTGCCCTCAAACAATTCCGAGGCTTCGAGAACCCTTCTCATGGGCCGCTGGACCGCCCGGCGGCGACTCTACCAATCTCCACCCGTCTCTTCTTCCTCTAACCTCGGTACGCCCCGCTACAGCCCCGCCAGCAAATGACCAATCAGAGAGTGTAAAGTGAGCCGGATGGGGCGGCCCCAGCTTGGCGCTGACCACGAATCACCTGCCTCCGACAGCAGGGGCGGAAGCGGAAGATAGCCGTAAGTCCTGGTGTGGCCTTGGGTTCGGCGGCAGTGGGTGTCCCGTGCGAGTGAGTGAGGAAATCCCGGGCCCCTCAGGCGAAGAGACCCCTGCGAGTATCAGAATCAGGCAGAATCAGGAGAAAAGACGCCCGCGAGTGCGGGAGGGAGGAAGTTCCATCCCCAAAGAAAAGAGCGAGCGGGCAGGCAGCTGCGGGGCAGAACCGGAGTGTGCAGGGAGTCTAGAGGCCGGTCCTGGTCGGCGTCGCTCTCCTCGAGGCCATGGTGCACGCGGAGCTCAAGGCGATCGCCAGGTGAGGGCAGCGGCTCCGCCCGGGGGTTCCACCGCGGTAGAACCGGGTAGATGCGGAGTGGAGAAGAAAGGATGCTACCGGCACTGCTCCCCGATACCAACCTTAGCGGCCTCAGTTGCAACAGTAGAAAGCACAGCGCCGGCCGAGGAGGCGGCTCGAGCTGTGGGTAAAGTCGCCCAGTAGCTCTTTCTTCGTGGTATGCGAGTGGACAAAACAGCCAGAGAACGGGGCTCCGCATTACAATCTCTTTCGAGCTCTTTTTCCTTGCTACTCGGAGCTGATTTATGCGAAAACATGCCTTGCACTTGTACCTGGAGGAACTGGAGACAGTGGATTCGACCTTTAGCAGTGGTCATCTACCTGGTGTCCATAGTGGTTGCGGTTCCCCTATGCGTGTGGGAACTACAGAAACTGGAGGTAAGAGCGTCCTGCACCATTGGCCACTACCCTGTCTTCCACCTATCTGAGGTTGGGAAAGAGACACCCCTCCCCCATTTCCACCCTGAGTAACCAGACTTAGTATCCTGAAAACCATCTCATGTAAATAAGCCCAGTCATAAACCTGTCTGGTTTCTTGTTCACGGTTCTTCAGAGCATTGCTACGGGTGAAGGTGCGACTGACTGGGTCGAGAAAGTAGTTAGGGTATACTACTATAGCTGCTTAGAAGAGCAACTGTTTTGCAAATATTCATCAATTCCCAGAAAGTAAGGTAATTTTATTCCGGAAATCTGATCTGTGCACATATTGGACTTAACTAGATCAAATAAACTACCTTGAAAACCATGTATTGAATTGTATCAGCTTTTAACTAGCTTCCTGGATCAAAGGATTCTAGTTGGTTTAATTTTGTTGTTTGTTTTTAACTTTGGAAATTAGCTCTTAACAAAGGTTTTGCAAAAAGTCCCTTGTAAATTTTTTGATGTCATATTCTTATTGTGACATCAGTGAAGTACTACAAGCTGGAAGACCGCAAAATACTCAACTAAGATATATACTTTATAAAAATTGTATAATGAACTTTAAATTCAGAGTTAATAAAAACCAGAAAATACTTTTACTGAGAAACTCCTATTTTACAAGAGCTGTGACAAGACCATGGCTATTTTAGGCCCTTTTGTATTGTGGAAATGATTTTTACATAGTTGAACAAAATGTATTTTAGATACAGTTGTGTTCTCTGTGTTCACCAAATTATTTTTTGTTCACTTTCCTATACCGGGATAGTCTAGTTATTTTTAATGGTAATTTAATATTCTGTTACATTAAATATTTCTCATTTGTTAGATATTAGGTTATTTCCATAATTTGTCTACCAAAATTCAGGTTATGAACATCATAATACAAATAAGTTTTCTTATTTTGAAATATTTCCCTGGAGTGTGATATAGCAACTACTTTCAAGGTTAATAATATGTATACTATCACCCCAGTTTAAGACTTCTTTTAGTTGTTAGTTTCAACCATAGTTTTTAAGCACCACTAGCTTTTAAGAAAAATTATAATCTGCAATCTTCACTGCTAACACTCTGAACCAAGTTCTTAGCATGGACTTTTTTCAACACACTAGCAAGAGTATCCAGTTAAAACATAAGTCACATTATGTGTGTCCTCTTCAGTCACTCCTAGTTTGAGAGTAACTAACATTCCTAACTATGGCCATCAAGATCCAACATGATCTGACACCATTCCCACCTGATCTCTCTCTGACTTTCTCTCTCCTCAAGTCTTAGGGTTCCACCACACAGGCTTTGCTCAGAAATGCCAGACGTGCTCCCTCCTTAGTCTTTGCATTAAAAGTTCCTCCTTCATGGAATGCCCTTCCCCCGTATACTAATCTCATTCCTTTATGTCCTTTAGGTCTTTGTCTGAGTATCATCTGACTACCTTATTTAAAATTGTAAGTTTCCCCTCCCCAACTCTTCATATTCCCTTCCTTACTTTATTTTTTTTTCATAGGACTTATCACCATCTACCACAATATATGTATTACTTAATTTTCTCTCCCCCTCCTTCTGCCCAAATGACTGATACTTGAATAAATTGAGTCCCAGAGATGAATCAGGCTTTGAACACTATATGGTGAGAGATATAAACATGGCAGTTACTTTCATGGAACGTAGTGGTGGAGACAAACACAACCAACAAAAAACAAATCAATAAAATTGTATAAAATGTTTTGAAGAAAACTAAAAAAGGTCTGAGAAGTTGACAGGCGAGACAGTCTTATTGCACAACTTTAAAAGTACAACCAACAAAAAACAAATCAATAAAATTGTATAAAATGTTTTGAAGAAAACTAAAAAAGGCCTGAGAAGTTGACAGGCGAGACAGTCTTATTGCACAACTTTAAAAGAACATTTTACCAACTATGGAAAATTAAGTGGAAGTGAAGGAAAGTTAGAAAGCTCTTTATGATCGTTTAAAGGTAGTGGGTGCCTAGGCTACAATGATTCATGGCCCAGATCAGCACAGCAGAGGAGAAGATAGAAAACTGAGTTTTAAGTATCCTTGTGAGTAAACAAACAGGACTTGGCAGTGAATTGTATTGGAGAGGAGAGGTGGTGAGAGAAAGGGAGAAATTAAAGATGATTCTAAGGTTTCTGTGCCAGTTACTGAGATGGAAAATTGAGGGTTAAGGACAGGTTTAAGAGAAACTGAGTTCTGTTTTGGACATTTAGTTTAATGAGAGACATTCAAATGTGCGTGTCAAATATGCAATAGGATATGCAAGTCTAGAGTTCAGAAAGGTCTGAGCTGCAGATATAAATGTGGGAGTTTATCTTAGTCTGCTCAAGCTGCCGTAAGAAAATACCATAGACTGAGTGGCTTAAACAGCAGAAATTTATTTTCTCACGGTTCTTAAAACTGAAGTCCAAGATCAAAGTGCCATCAGGGTTGATGTCTTGTGAGGGACCTCCATTGGGTTGCAGATGGCCATCTTCTCGCTGTGTCCTCACATGGAGAGAGAGCTCTCTGGTGTCTCTTCATCTTCTTATAAGGGCACCAGTCCTATCGTATTAGGGCCCCTCCCTATGACCTCATTTAACCTTAATTACCAGCAAATACAGTCACATTAGGGGTTAGAGTTTCAACATAGGAATTTGGAGGGGGACACAATTCAGTCCGTAGTAGAGTTGTCATGGATGAACATGGATGGGTATTTAAAGCCATGAGGATGGATGTGATTATAAAGAGGAAGAAGTCATAAGTATCCTCATTTTATAGACAGGAAAACCAAGGCAGAGAAATAATGTGGCTGAAGTTGCATTGTGCTAAGAGTGTTGTATACAGTATCCTGACACTCTCTTCATCATTTTTCACTAAATGAGCTTATGTATCTAAAATCCTTAACACTGTGCTAGCTCATATGAGGTGCTCAATAAGCTCTAATTACCACTGTTTTTAAAATGTCGTCATTATTGTATTGGAGCAGCAGTAATTATTTTTCTTACACAATAAATAGCAGTTTAGATGGGATTAGGCTGTCAATTGAACATCTAAGGCAAAATTACATGTATCTACTTGAGCACTAGATGTACTCTGATTTATGTTTAGGGACATTTTGTTTGAAAAAATACATGTCCTTGAAATGCTAGAATCACAATGCTTACATTGTGAGAAGTCAATGGGAACTGAGACTAAAAAACAGGAGGTTCATATAGCTCATCCTGTGCCCGTGGTGGGGCACGTACTGATTTATTGGAATGGAAGGATGACCATGTGCAATATTTCAGCTGTTTAGCTCACTCTTTTACTTGGCTGAGCAGTAGAATTGAAGTCAAGTAAGTGAAATGCCCACAGGATGGCACACTGCTCTGTAGTCTTTTTCCCTTGCCCCACTCATCCTTACGCCTGAGTAGCTGCTGCCTGTCAGTTTTGCTGTCTTCCCCTCAGGAGCATTGGGCCCAGAAGGTACTCTCTCCTGTTCGTTTCTACTCTCCTCCACTTGGAAGCATTTGGCTGACAGAGAGTTAACTTATTCCCTGATGCTTGTCTTTAATGGTTTTTTCTTTCCTTTCTTCTTTCCTCAAGTTACCTTAGAAAAAAAATCTATTTATCTTCTCATTTTGTGAACAACAACAACAAAAAAAACTCATGGCTGATATGTTTAAAAATAGTGTTAATGATATCTTTATATTAATGTGTCTCATATTTGAATACATTACTTAGAGATAAATATAAATTAAATTAAAATGTGATAATAATTTCTACAGATACCTAGTGTTGACTTGTTCTATTACAATATTTAAGTATGTACACAAATAGGTTAAATTTCTTATGCATATAGCTTATTAAATCAAAAATCAAAACAATTATAAAACCAATAATTCAAATTAATAACACTAATGTGGGCAGATGATGTTTTTCTGAAACTAAATTATCACTTGTAAAATAAAAATCAACTAGTTAGTATCAACTAACTCTGTGGTACAGGATTTTTTGAATTTGGCATGACTATACCAAATATATACCATGGTATATATACCATGGTAATGACTCAATTCTCTAGTCACTTGTTTTATGATAGTTTTAAAAAGAACTTTCTTCTTTACACTGTGAGGATGCTTGACCTTCCTTAGTCAGAAGCACATTATTCTTAAGTCTACCACCAAGTTCTACTTTGTGGCACCAAGGCAATCATAAAAACAAATGTGGACATTAAAATTACATGGCAACAGGCCGGCCCGGTGACGCACTGCTACAGTGCGCCGCTTGGGAAGTGCGGCGGCGCTCCGAGGGTTCGGATCCCACATACAGACCGGTTCCCGCTCACTGGCTGAGCGAGGTGCAGGGGGCAACACGGAGGGTTGCGATCCCGTTGCCGGTCCCGGGCTGGTACGGGTGCGACACTGAGGGTTGCGATCCGTTGCCGGTCATGAAAAAAGACAAAAAGGAAAAAAAAAAAAATTACATGGCAAATAATATTCTTAATGATCATCTTATAATAGAGAAGATCTAGAATAGGCTTATTATTTTCTTAGATCATCATTTAAATGAATATTCAATTTTAAATGAAATTGAACAAAGCAAAAAGTCCTGTAATGAGTACTGAGACATTCCTTTTAGAGTCTTCACCTCCACATACTGTTGGCCTTCTGTATGTGTGTGTTCTGTATCCATGGATTCAACCAACCTCAGATCAACAATATTCAGGGGGAAAAAAAATTCCACAAAGTTCCACAAGAAAAACTTGAATTTGCCATGTGCCACACTACATTGAATCCATGTGAATGAAGTGATATGTAGGCATTGTATTAGGTAGTGTAAGTAATCTAGAGATGATTTAAAGTATACAGGAGGATGTGCATAGGTTATATGCAAGTGCTATGCCATATCGTATAAGGGACTTGAGTGTCTGCAGAGGTGCAGCCATATTTGGCTTTCCTTCATTGCTTTGATCAATCCCTAGCATTCAGCAAGACTTCTGTGTTTTGCTTTTCAAGTCTTCCATACATTTTAATGTAGAAATTCATTGTTGTAAAAATACATTTGTTCTCCATACTTTTGTTTTCTACCCCTTTAATCTTCGGCTCCTAGTTGGGGAAAGAAATCTTGTTCAAAACAGTGAAACTAGAAGTTGTGGATTTCATTTCTATTTTAATTGTTAACTGCTCAAACCTTTAAGTACCAAAAATAAATGCCCACTTTAAAAAAGAAAAAAAAGGATTTACAGTCTTTAAGGCAGGATTGTTAGTCATATAAAATTCATTCCTAGCCCAAATAGAACATTAGAAAAAAAAGGATTTACAGTCTTTAAGGCAGGATTGTTAGTCATATAAAATTCATTCCTAGGGCCCAATTCATTCCTAGCCCAAATAGAACATTCCCCCCCCCAAATAGAACAGAGGTTCAAAGACTGTTATTTTTACCAAAAAGTGAGTGGATCACTTCAACTCTACTTTAGGAGGAGACGATCAACAGTACTGTTTATTTTTAGAATTGAGCTTTTAAAAGATAAAATATTGATCAGATACTGACCGTAAAAAGAAATTAGAGAGTTTTAAAATGATAATATCTTGAGTCAGTATTGTTGTATATAAGTGAGGTAGTATATATAAACAATTTATTTGAACAGTAGTATGGCAATACTTATAAATTGGGAGGGTTAAAAGAGATAATGCATGTAAAGAATTTAGCAGCATATCAGGCAAATAGCACTCAATAAATGTTGCTTGTTTTTATACATCAAGATTTATCTACTTAGGGCCGGCCTGTGGCTCATTCGGGAGAGTGTGGTGCTGACAACACCAAGTCAAGGGTTAAGATCCCCTTACTGGTCACCTTTAAAAAAAAAAAAAAAAGATTTATCTACTTAAATGTTTAACAATAAAATCTGAAGAAAATATAGGTAGATTTTTAACTTTCTAGGCATAAAAACAAAGGAATAAACCATAAAGATTTTTCATTTGACTTGCAGAAATTTTTAAGACTTCTGTACATCCCCAAACACAATTACCAAATATAAAAGGCAAATAACAAGCTGGGGGGAAATGATATCATGTTAATATTCCTCAGTATAAAAAGCTGTTACCAAAGCCTCCATGAAGAAAAATGTTGAACTATATGAGGAAAACTATGTCCTTTCCCCCCACAAAAACAGAAAAAAAATCTGTTTATTTTTAAGAAAAAATAAAAATATCCACTCATCATTTGGAAAATATTGAGCCTAATTAGTAATCAAATAAATGAAAATTTAAGAAATAAAAATATTTTATCAAGCTCTTTAGTTTTAATATCAATATATTATAACATGTTCTTTTGTTTCTTAAGGTTGGAATACACACCAAGGCTTGGTTTATTGCCGGAATCTTTTTGCTGTTGACTGTACCTGTATCACTGTGGGTCATATTGCAACACTTAGTGCATTATACACAACCCGAACTACAAAAACCTATAATAAGGTAAATCTTATATTTTGATTCTGACAGTGTTGTATTGACTTATTTCATAAATAAGATGCAAAATGTTTTTAATTTATGTTTTGCTTTCCAAATAGGATTCTTTGGATGGTACCCATATACAGTTTAGATAGTGTAAGTATGTTTCATTTTATCTCATTAAGTAAAAACTGATTTGGTGATACTAACTTTACTTACAGAGTCCTTAAGGTAATGATGGTATCTTATTGACAATAAGGAGTTAGATTCATAAGAAAAGTGAAAAGGTTCACTTGCTTTTAATGTCGATTTAAAATATAGTAGAAAATAGAAAATGTGGATATTTTAAGTTTTTAAAAATGTATAGCTTTTTTTGTTTAATCTTTTAAACTTTCAGATTAGGAGCTCTTAGTCCTTTAAAGAATGTAATACTTTAAATTTCATTATCACCCTTTTTATTTATTAAGTCTTTTATTTGGACCAAGAAATAAAAAAACTTCCCCATTGAATGCACACACAATTGTTATAGACAACTGCTCTAATTTGATTAAATATAAAGGAAATGTGTTTAGCAGCATTTTGTATTATCATAAGAAAAAAATTCAGATTATATTTGAGAACTCAAGTACTTAATTTAGCTTCCCTCTTCATATTCATTGTTTACTCCCACTTATCTTTTTGTTTACCAATATCTAAGATGTTTATTGCTTTTAAAAATTAATTTCACAGATCATCTGGTAGCCCTCATAATGATAAATTTTAGAGAGTTTGATGTAAGTATGTGGCAAGACAACTCAAGTTTAAAAATTAGCTTACTGTGAGTACCATGAATTGAAGAGGTAATTCATTTGATCTTAGCTGCAACTATTTTTAACATCTGTGCTTTTTCATAGTGGGTGGCTTTGAAATATCCCAGGATTGCAATATATGTGGATACCTGCAGAGAATGCTATGAAGCTTATGTCATTTACAGCTTTATGGGATTCCTTACCAATTATCTAACTAACCGGTATCCAAATCTGGTATTAATCCTTGAAGCCAAAGATCAGCAGAAACATTTCCCTCCATTATGTTGCTGTCCGCCATGGCCTATGGGAGAGTAAGTATGTTTGGCTGTAATATTTTTATGTTTTGGTTTCATTTAAGCAGAGTTTATAAGTATGAGTCAGCTCACTGCAGGGTAGTATGTTAAGTACTATGAGCAGAGTCCCTATCCTGAGGTAGTGCATATAGTCGTTTGAAAGCTAACCGACCACATTTTTATAATCCACATACATGTTAATACTTTTTACATTATTCATCTCGAGTAGAAAAATGAAAGTATTGCAGGAAGAAACCTTAGAAGTCATTTAATCAACATCTTTTTACAAGTGACTTTTTAAAATAAGCTGCTAATGTATTCTCTGGACAAGTGTGTATTGAGCATCTAGAATATACCAGTTTGTAGATATACCATAGTACATAAAACAAGACATAGACTTTATGGAACATACAGTTTGGTTACAAACGCAAATGTGTAGTTACTTATTTCAGGAAATGCAATAAAGGAAAAAGAAAAGGAGTCTCTGGACAAGTGTGTATTGAGCATCTAGAATATACCAGTTTGTAGATATACCATAGTACAAAAAACAAGACATAGACTTTATGGAACATACAGTTTGGTTACAGACGCAAATGTGTAGTTACTTATTTCAGGAAATGCAATAAAGGAAAAAGAAAAGGAAACCATAGGAGAGGACTGTAAGGAAAAACTAACGTAGGTTAGGGATTGAGGGAAAGATATTGTGCTCAACTCTGAACACAAAAAGGACAAATGAGGATTAATAGCTAACGAGCAGAGTGAGGGGTCAATGGGTACACAATTACTAAAAGGAGACCCAAGGGTAGGCGGATTCTCACTAAACTGACCAAACAGGATTCTTGCTGAAGGCAAGCCGGGGGCTTACACATCAAGGGTGGGGGTTGAGGAACATGATCAGATGTCAAGGGTGATGAAATACCAAGGGGTTTGGGGAATGACTCAGCAGGATTCTTTGCTTAGACTGACTTAGGCCAAGAACAGAGCCTAAGGATGAGGCCTAGTCAAAAAGAAGGCTCAGAGGAGCCTAAAGTTAGGTCAGTGAGCAAGAGTCTTTGATAAATGAGAAGCCATTATAGGATGTTATGCAGAGAACTGGTGTCCAGATTTCAAAGATGACTGTATTCTGTGTAGACTGAGTTGGAAGGGGGCAATAGCCTAGGCTGGGATAGATAAGAGATTGCAGTGTGGTGTCCAGATTTCAAAGATGACTGTATTCTGTGTAGACTGAGTTGGAAGGGGGCAATAGCGTAGGCTGGGATAGATAAGAGATTACAGCAAGGCTGGGATAGATAAGAGATTGCAGTGGTCCAGCATATGATGGCAATGGTGATGATGGTGGTGGTGGCTTAGTTTTGATCAGGACTCTTATGTTAATGTAGAGATGAGGCCCTAGCTACCTCTTCGTGGTCAACTAAGACCCCAAACCTTTTTGAAATGATAATAATGGTCAAAATTCTCATATTCTGTGCTTGTGCGATTGATTTGTTCTGAACTACACAAGTACATTTATTCTTGTTAAATCTCTTTGTGTTGGTTTCTTTTTTTCCTGAGACTTTTGAATTCTGACAACTGCTGATTGGGTAATGTGACTAATATTCAGTCAGCAATGCATCCATAAATATAACTCAGGTTTTCTTGCCTTTGAAAGACATGAAATGTATACCAAAGTCATGTAGTGTGGGGGTGTGGTTTTAGTAACAAAACTTTTATTCTGTTGTATAAGGGTACTTCAAAAAGTTTGTGGAGGGCTGGCCAATTAGCTAAGTTGGTTAGAGCATGGTGTTATAACACCAAAGTCAAGGGTTCGGATCCCCGGACTGGCCAGTTGGGGGACGTGGAAAAATAGAATTGAAAGATAATACAAATCTTTCCAGGAACTTTTTGAAGTGCCCTCATGTATACTGTAAGTACATTTTAGGTCATTAGTCTCCCTCGGATAGATAACTGGTGTTATACATCTGATAATCAGGCTGTTGCTGTTTAGGGTAATTCAGTATAATGTTTTAGTTTTAAAATGCAAATGCCATGGCAAGTTTGCAGTTGGTACATGATAAAAACTAAGCCGTTTTTTTATACTGATTTCTGCAACCTAAGTAGTGAGCACAGTCAATTTTCTCTTAATGAACCTTCAATTTTGTGTAGGTAATTCATGAGGAGAGAGGAAACACTTTACTAAGTGATTCAGTATATTTATACCTCTTATAACTGGTACAGATGTTTTCATGAAACAGTACTAACCCTTATTACTTATTATTCCTTCCTCCCTCTTGGTTTTAAAATTTGGATTTCAGCCCACTATTGAATTTGACACAGTTTTAAAAATACTGCTCTAGGTATATTCCTTAGCATGAACACGCTAGGTCCTTTAGGTTTTGTTGAACTTTGCAGATTAGTGGCAAACTATTTTCTAAGTGTACCAAATTACTTTCCCACCAACATTATAAAGTAGTTCTGTTGAACCACATTCTCACCTACATTTGGAATTACCCAGACTTCTTTATGTTTGCCTCTCAAGAGTGTAGAAGGTGATATATCACTGTGGTCTTAATTTGTATTTCCCTGATTAGTAATGCAGTTGAGCATCTTTTCATGTTTATTAGACACTTGTGTTTCCTTTTCTGGGGCATGCTTGTTTGTGTTTCTTATTGTTTTTCTAATGGGTTATGTCTCTGTCTTGTGGAGTTATAGGGGATCTTTAAACATGTGGATACTAATTCTTTCTTTGACATGTGTTAATATTATCTCCAGTTTTGGCATGCTTTGTCACTTTCATTGTCTCTTTTAATAAGCATTTTGTCTTTTGAATTTTAATATAGTTTATAATTTATCAATCTTATTTTGCAGTTAATACTTCTTGGGTCTTATTCAAAAAATTCTTCCCAAACCCAGAATTATAAAAATATTCTCCTATGCTTTTCTTCTAAACATTTCAAAATTTTGCCATTAAGACTTAGCACTTAATCCCTCTGGAACTGATTTTGTGGTTGTATGTTGTGTGAGGTAGGAACGCAATTTCATTTTATTACATTGCATAACTGTCCATAACACCATTCTCTCCCTTCTCCCTCACTGATCTGTACTGGCACCTCTGTCATATATCAACTTTCCATATTGTATGTGCCTGTTGTGGGATTTTTGTTTTGCTTTATTTTATTGGTTAACTTTTCTCTCCCTAGACAATTACATATGTTAACTATTATAGCCTAATTAATAAGGCTTAAAATGAAGGTCAAGGTCCCCAACCCTATTATCTTGGCTATTCTTGCCTCTTTTCTCTTACATATGTATTTTAGAATCAGCTTGTCAAGCTGCTTGAAAAACCCCTTGAAGGTCAAGGTCCCCAACCCTATTATCTTGGCTATTCTTGCCTCTTTTCTCTTACATATGCATTTTAGAATCAGCTTGTCAAGCTGCTTGAAAAAACCCCGTTAGGATTGAATTCAGTCCTTAGTTTATTGACATCTTAAAGATTTTTGAATCTTTTCTTATGCATGAATATAGTCTAGCTTTCCATGTCTTTAGCTTTTCATTTATACGTTTCAGTAAAGTATAATTTTCTCATAAAGATCTTGTACATCTTTTGTTGACTCTATATCATATTTTATTGCTATTATAAGTGGCATATTTTTAAAAAACTAACTTAACTGCTGCCCATGTGTAAAAAGGCAATTTGGTTTTTGCATATTGATCTTATGTACAAAAAAAACTTGTTGAATTTTCTTAGTCTGTAGATATTTTTAAGTACTCTGTGTAGTCATCTGCAAATGAAGGATCTGTTTCCTTTCTAGTCTTTATAACATTCATTTCTTTTTCTTCTCACTGTTGGTTAGTATCTCTACACACTCTTCTCTGATTTCTGATTTTAAAGGGAATTCTTGTAAAATTTCACAATATAATTTGATGTTTCTGCAGGTGTTTTGTAGGTATCTTTTATAAGGTTGAATAAGTTTCTTTTTCCACTAGTTAAGAGTTTTTAAATTATGAATGTGTTGTTTCATCAAATGCTTTTTCTTTACCTATTGAGATGATCATGGTTTTTCTTCTTTCATCTATTAATGTAGTGAATTAGATTAATGGCTTTTCTAATGTTAAAACCCCCTTGAATTTTTAGGATAAATTCAAATTAGTTATAATATATCATCTTCTTTTATACTTCACAAGATTTGGTTTGCTGATATTTTGTTTAGGATTTTTTTATCTATGTTCATGAGTACGATTAAACTATAATTTTTCTCTCTTATACTGTCCCTGTCCAGTGTTCATATCCATGTTACACTGCTGACCCAGAATTATTGCCTTTTATTTGTATGTCAAGGGGGGGATTGTATATTGTACCTTGGAGGATTGAACGGCCTTTTCTTTGTGAGAGGACAATTATAGAACTATTTAGGAAATCATTTTTAGAAAATTATAGTTTTTAGGAATTAGGCAGAATAAAGTTTTTAAATTGGTATGCGTTAGTTTATATCATCGTAATCTCTTTTACATCTGTTGTTATAACCCTCTTCCATTTCTAATGTTAACTGTATCATTGTTTTTTTCCTTAATGAGTCTTGCCAGAAGTTTGCTTATTTTTACTAGTTTTTTCAAGAACTGATTTTGGTCTTGTTGATTCTCTTTATAGTGTGCTTGTTTTCAATTTTATTAATATCTGCTCTCATTTTATTTCCTTTCTTCCATTTCCTTTGGTTTACTATGCTCTTTTCCTAATGTGTTAGATTCTTAGCTCATTAATTCACAACTTTCAGTTGGTTAGAGTGCAGCCTTATAACCCCAACGTCACAGGTTCGGATCCCTGTACCAGCCAGTCACACACAAAAAAAAAATTACAGCCTTTTTCTTTTTTAATACTGCATTTAAGACTGCAGATTTCCCGCCAAGTAATACATTCACTGAATCACATGGTTTTGATATTTAGTTTTTTCATTATCATCCAGTTTAAGGTGTTTTAATTTCTATTGATATTTCTTCTTTACCCGAGTTAATTTGGAGTATTTTTAAATTTCCAAACATGGGGATTTTGTTTTGTTTGGGGTTTCCATCTTGTTTGCATTGCAATCAGAAAATGTACTGAGACAGTCCTTGGAATTGTTTAAGATTTGTTTCATGGCCTCTGGTTCATTATCAGTTCTTTAAAGGTTACCTATGTGCGTGAAGAGAATGTGTATGCTATATTAGTGGGTGGGTGTGTTATATTTATGTCCATGAGGTCAATTTTATTGTTATTCAATTTTTCTGTATTTCTGTTGATTTTGGCTACATGTTCTATCAGTTACTGAAAGAGATATTTAGATTCTACCTCTGATAATGGCTTTGTCAATTTCTTCCTGTACTTTTATCAGTTTTTGCATTATGTATTTTGGTGCTGTTTTATTAAGTGCATACATGTTTAAGGTTGTTACTTTTCCTCATAAATTTAACTTCTAACATTATATCATGACTCTTAATATTCCAAACAGTCTTTTTTGTCTTAACGTCATTCTGTCTGGCATAAACAGGTATCCCAACTTTCCTTTGTTTAGTATTTCCCTGGCATATCTTTCTCCACTTTTTATTTTCATCCTTCCATGTCCTAATGTTTTAGGTATATTGTTTTTTGGAGTTTTTAATTCTAATCTGATAATTCCATTGCTTGAAAAAGTCAGGCAATTTACATTTTTGTGATTATTGATAGGTTCATTTATAATTACTTGCTGTCTTTTTGTTTTCCATTTTTTTACTTTTTCTTCTTATTGATTACATGCTCTCTTTTTAATAAACCTTTTATTTTCAAATAATTTTAAATTTATAGAAAAGTACAAAGATAAAACAGAGATTTCCCATATAGCCTTCACCTTGCTTCCCCTAATATTAACATCTTATGTATTTATGGTATATTTGTTGATGAGGGTACTTCAGAAAGTTCATGGAAAGATTCATATTATGTTTCAATTCTATTTTTCCACGAACTTTTTGAAGTACCTTCATATTAGGTTCTCTAGAGAGGCAGAACCAATAGAATAGTTATAGATGGAAACATAAATATAGATACAGATATGAGAGGGGATTTATTAGGGGAATTGGCTCACGTGATTGTGGAGGCTGAGAAGTCCCACAACATATCATCTGTAAGCTGGAGACACTGGTAGCATGACTCAGTCCAAGTCCAGAAGCCTGAGAACTAGGGAGACTGCTGTTGTAAGTCCCAGAATCCAAAGGCCAGAGAGCCTGGAGTTCTTATGTCCAAGGGCAGGAGAAGAAGGGTGTCCAGGAGAGAGAGAGAGAGAATTTGCCTTTCCTCTGCTTTTTTTTTTCTATTGAGAGAGAGCGAGAGAGAATTTGCTTTTCCTCTGCTTTTTTTTTTCTAGAGAGAGAGAGAATTTGCCTTTCCTCTGCTTTTTTTTTTTCCTAGAGAGAGAGAGAGAGAGAGAGAGAGAGAGAGAATTTGTCTTTCCTCTTTTTTTTTCTATCAAGGCCCCAAGCCAATTCGATCATGCTGCCCATATTGAGGACAGATTTTCCCCCCTCAGTCTAATTTGCCTTTCCTCTTTTTTTTTCTATCAAGGCCCCAAGCCAATTCGATCATGCTGCCCATATTGAGGACAGATTTTCCCCCCTCAGTCTACCTACTCACACATCAATCTCTAGAAACACCCTCACAGACAAAGAAATACTGCTTTACCAACTCTGCGTATTCCTTAACCCAGTCAATTTGACACCTAAAATTAACCGTCACATTTGTCAAAACTAAGAAATCAATATTGGTACAAAACTACCAACTACAGACTGTTCAGATTTTCCAAGTTTTTCCACCCATGTCCTTTTTTGATCCAGGATTGAATCCAGGGATCCACTTTGCATTTATCCTCTTTTTAAAAAAAAGTTTTTTTCACTTAATACTTTGAGAAGGTATAAGAAGTTTGGGAAGGTCCTTCTAATTATTTAACAAAGATTTTAATAATTAAAAAATTTTTCTGACACTGGAGGAATACAGTGTTAACAGACAAATCTGTTTTATACCATCTACAATTAATAAATGTTAATCTATTATAGGCCACAATTCTTTATTTGCAATTATAGAATATTAAAAACCTTGAAAACTAAAAGCTTTTTCATAGCTCACTTAGTAGCAAATCTTGATCTATTTATAATCTTTTGACTATTTGTAATTTTAATGGGACTATTTTATCTGTTATGGAATATGTACTTTTTTTTTTTTTCCTCCTTTTTGTCTCTTTTTTACTGACCGGTAACGGGATCGCAACCCTCGGTGTTGCGCCCGCACCACGCTCAGCCAGTGAGCGGGAACCGGTCTCCACATGGGATCCGAACCCTCGGTGGGAGTGCCACCGCACTCCCAAGCGGCACACTCTCCAGTGTGCCACCGGGCCAGCCTGGAATATGTACTTTTTAATGCAGCTATTATCTTTGTGTTTGATTATAGATGCTACTCCGGATCCCATTGGTAGTTGATCACATTCTTTTGTTGTTATTTTTCTTATTCTGGTTTTTTTTTTTTTTTTTTTTTTTTTTCACTACTGGTTTGGAAGCTATATTTTCTATTTCTAATCTTTTTACCATATCAACATGAGTCTAAGTTTTACCATGACTACTTAAAATCTGACTTTAAATATTAGACATCATTTTTTGAGATTTGTTTTGTTTTAAATAAGTATTTTGTAGATTTAACTACAAGATTAACAGACTGCTGGGGCCGGCCCGGTGGCGCACTGCGATAGTGCGCCGCTTGGGAAGTGCGGTGGCGCTCCCGCCG
>NW_007726301.1:214863-216113 GCF_000696425.1 Galeopterus variegatus | reverse complement strand
AAACACAAAGATAATAGCTGCATTAAAAAGTACATATTCCAGGCTGGCCCGGTGGCACACTGGAGAGTGTGCCGCTTGGGAGTGCGGTGGCACTCCCACCGAGGGTTCGGATCCCATGTGGAGACCGGTTCCCGCTCACTGGCTGAGCGTGGTGCAGGCGCAACACCGAGGGTTGCGATCCCGTTGCCGGTCCCGGTCCGGTACGGGGGCGACACTGAGGGTTGCGATCCGTTGCCGGACACGGAAAAAGACAAAAAAAAAAAAAAAGATTAACAGACTGCTTGTTTATCACTCCTTGCATCTCAGATTTTCCATCTGGGTTCATTTCCTTCTTCCTAAATAATGTTCCTTGGAAGTTCCTTTAGTGTCAGTGTTAAGTGGCAGATTTTCTCGGATGTACTTATTTATCTGAAAGTGTCTTTATTTTGACTTTATTCTTGATAGTTTTGATGAATGTACAATTCTGTGTTGAAGATACTTTCAAGCACTTTGAAGATTTTATTTCACCTAATTCTAGCTTCAATTGTTATTATTAAGCGTCTACTGTGAATGTAATTGTCATTCCATGATAGACAACTTGTCTCCAGCTGCATTTAAGACCTTTCCTTTGTCTTTGATGTTCTGCAGTTTCAAAATGAGATATCTAGGTTGTTTTGTTTTTATTTTTTGTCCTGCTCGCTATTCAGGAATTTGAGACTGTATACAAAAAGGGAGATCTTTCAGAGGATGTAGTTTTCAAATAATTTCAAAATGATATTTAGATCATTTGTTTGCTGCCATCCACATTCTTCCCCCACTGCCATTTAGGATGACTACATTGAAATAATTAAATATAGATATGGTATCATTTGTCAAAGTGATTTTAATTTGTAGGCTTTGGGGGAAATCTGGTGCTATTTAAGTGAGTAGTTTTAAGTGCTGCTTTCTTTTTCTTTTGCAGAGTATTGCTATTTAGGTGCAAACTGGGTGTACTGCAGTATACAGTTGTCAGACCATTCACCACCATCGTTGCTTTGTAAGTACACATTTTTTTAAAAAATTTTTTTTTAATTTTTTTATTTTGTCAGTATACAATGTGGTTGATTATTGTGGCCCATTACCGAGACCTCCCTCCCTCCTCCCTCGCCCCCTCCCTCCCAACCATGTCCTTTCTGTTCACTTGTGTATCAACTTCAAGGAATTGCAATTGTTGCGTCTTCTTCCCTCCCCCCCCCCCCCCCCTTTTTTTTTTTTTTTTTTTTTTTTTTTTT
>NW_007726301.1:212790-214762 GCF_000696425.1 Galeopterus variegatus | reverse complement strand
TCCCCCCCCCAGTTTTTTGTGTGTTTATTTATTTACTTTTAGCTCCCACAAATAAGTGAGAACAAGTGATATATTTCTTTCTGTGCCTGACTTGTTTCACTTAATATAATTCTCTCTAGGTCCATCCATGTTGCAAATCAGATTTTATATTATTTATTTTTTGAAAATCCTTGTTCTCTTATGTAGGAACAACTGAGTAGAAAAACATAAAGAGTGTTAATTTACTTGTTTATAATATAAAAACACAGTATATAGAAACCCTACTCTATTCAAATAAATATTGTTAACTACTTACAGGCAAAGAATCACTAAAGGGTTCTTCTAAATATTTACATCCTCTCTAGAGCTTGCTATACAGCACTTTGAAAAATACTTCATTTTTCAGACATTATCGTTCACACAGCTTTACAGAAATTCTGTTGCTTGAAGTTAAAGTATGCTACTTTAGGTTAACTACAGGGTTTTATTTTCTACATAGTTAATGTAGAATACATTGGGAATACTATACTCCAAGAAAAAAGTCATATTTTTTTAAAAAAACATTCCGTCAAGGCTTAGAACATGAGGTAAAATGGGGCTATCGTTAAGCTACCTGGCAAAACTATTGCCTAAATATTCAGGAACATCAACTAATTTAAGGCAGGTAGATTGTATGTTTTATCAGCTAGTTGTTACTAACATTCTGCATGCTCACAGAGGAAAAATCAACAGACAGATAAAAGAAGAATTCGTTTTTTATTTTACCTTTGGGCTAGCAACTATTTAGCCAATTGAAACTAATTCATTTATTTATGAAGGCATGCTTTATTTCTCTGCAGTTTAGAAAGTGGGTAAACATATAACTTAATACTAATGGTAATATTTACTTGAGGGGTCTGTATCTTCATGAAATTTACCTCCAAGACAATTTAGGAGGAAAAATGACAACTCCAGTTATGGACCAGCATTATATATTTAACAATCAAGGTTTTCAAAATTAGGCAGCTATTTCAAAACTATTACAAAATAGTTCTCCTAAATTTAGTAATTACTCTTTCCAGTTCAATGTGTGTCTTATTTTGGATTTCTTTTAAGTTGGAGAAATAATCATACAGTAACATTTCAGAAAAATGTTTTTCTTTGAAATTTTGAGCCATCTCTATGACCAAAGTCAAGAGATTATCTATAGGATCTTTCATATAAACGGACTTCTAAATTTAAGAATGGGTGTCACTGTACTTTAAAATATATTCTGATTTAGTTAATCGTAAAGTTGTCTCATTTTTACCATTTTTTAGAATCTGTGAGCTGGTCGGTATATATGATGAAGGGAACTTTAGCTTTTCAAATGCTTGGACTTATTTGGTTATTATAAACAATATGTCACAGTTGGTAAGTAAATATTCATTTTTCTTAATTGTACTAAATTAGGATTTATAAATTTTTTAGGCCAAGTTTCTTCTTGAATAAATCTTGTTTCTTTTTTAATCTAGAAATTTATAGTAATAACTAGAAAAAGCTTTAATATACATCTTTATATGTATATAAAGATATAATATCTTTGTTATTTATTTGGTGACTTATACCATGACCTGTTGATCATGTTTTTTCATTTATTTCTGTTACTCACTGCATATCTGTGCAAATATGTCATAAATAAAAGCACTGTGCTCTCTAAATAACCAAAAAATATATACACATATACTGGGCGTGTTTAGTTAGAGAAAATTCTTAATTGGTATATGACAGTACAGAATTTGAATAAAAATGGAGGAATAAAATCTGATATCATATATTTGGTGACAATGCCAAGCTTAAAAAAAATGGATTATGGGCCGGCCCGGTGGCGCACTGGATAGTGCGCCGCTTGGGAAGCGCGGCGGCGCTCCCGCCCGAGGGTTCGGATCCCACATACAGACCGGTTCCCGCTCACTGGCTGAGCGAGGCGCGGGAGCAACACCGAGGGTTGCAATCCCGTTGCTGGTCCCCGGTC
>NW_007726301.1:206213-211802 GCF_000696425.1 Galeopterus variegatus | reverse complement strand
AAAAAAAAAAAAAAAAAAAAAAAAAAAAAAGGATTATGTTCTAGAAACTGAAGTGCTCTAAAGATATAACTATCTGATCCTATAAGTTTTTAAAAATGTACATTTTATTTAAAATCTTTGGTTAATGCTTTCAGCAAAATAATAGTTTAGATGCAATGGTATGCATGTATGATATTAGACCTTTAAAATAAAAATTAAATGCCTGTGTAGCCACATGTTCATTTTCTTTCTAGGAATGTATTCTAAAGAAATGGTCATAAGTACTTTTGCTTTGAATATCTCTGCATATAAAGCCTATTATTTGTAATAGCAACAGAATGAAAAAACCTAAAGCCTAGTGGTAGGGACTGGTTAAATACACTGTGGTATTTCCATTTGCCAAAATCTTAGGCAGTTGTTAAAAATAATCCCTATAAAACATATGGAAAAATTAGGTACTTTAAGTGAAAAACCACGCAAGGCAACAATACTTTGTATTTAGTTCATGACAGCTATTAAAAAACCAGCTTATATGTAGAAAGGAATAGTTGGATGATAGGACTACGAATAACTTATTTTTTCACTGCTTTCATATTCTAAAATATTTTAAGTGAACATTTTATATGGTTTTAGTGGGAAAAAGTGAACTTTTATGAAAATGTTTGCTATTCAACCCTACACTAGGTTATTACAACTGATGTCAAAAAAATAATTACTATGTCTTAAGCATTTATTTTATAAAGTAAATTCAGCTGGACTAACATACTGCCCTCAAGAAAAGCTGTTTTCCTGATTCAGATTTCATGGTCACAACTTTATTGAAATTGTATTTATTTAATGTGTTGCCTTATAAATAATATACACACAGTGTTACATAAGATATACTATGTTAGGTAATAAGCTAAACCCGTATGAAATTAATGGTAATCTGTGTTTAAAAGCCATTATAAAACAGATATTTTTATTTTGGCTGAATGAGAGCCTTTTCTTCCATTTGTGTTAGTCATTTGTTTATTGCTCTCTGGGCCCCAGTAAGTGAACACCTAAAAACATTTCAGGGAAGATATTTTACAACTCGTTGGAGAAATTTATATAGTATATGAGGGGACTTCAAAAAGTTTGTGGAAAAATAGGATTAAAGGATGATAAAATCCTTCCATCAACTTTTTGAAGTATCCTTGTGTATTCACCTATATAGTAAACTATAAAATGTTGTTGTTAACCTAAAAATATAATAATAAAGCCTAGGAAAAACTGGCTGAAATATTACTCTTACCAGTTCTTTGTTTTATAACTTTAATATTTCTATTACCATACTTATTCTTACTGAAGAAATTTAAATGTTAATCTTGTTTCTAGTTTGCCATGTATTGTCTCCTCCTATTTTATAAAGCACTAAAGGAAGAACTGAGTCCAATCCAACCTGTTGGAAAATTTCTTTGTGTAAAGCTGGTGGTTTTTGTTTCTTTTTGGTAAGTGTTGCTTTCTCTTAAATGTTCTCATTTTCTAAAGGGCAATAAAACTGTTAATTAAAGAGGATTTTAAAAATAGTCTTAGTGTAAAAGGTAGATTAAAATGTCTCTCTCTACTTATCATTTAAAAAGTTCATCCCTTTAGCCCTTCTAGGATTTTCATAAAGAAATAATCAGATAGTCCCTGTAACATCTATAAGAAGAAAATAATTTGAGACAATTTAATATCTCAATACTAGAGGACTCGTTAAAATAAATCATGGCCATGTCATATAATAGAATAACATGCAGTTTGAAAGAAAACATATGTAGAATATTTGGTGATGTGAGGATATGTTCATCAGTAAACGTTTTTTAAAACAGGAGGCAAAACTATATATGGTCGCAGTTTAGTAGAGGTGGGTGAATGGGGTCCTAGAAACAAATATACCAAATTTAGCAAGATAGAATACAAACAGGGAAAAAGAAAAATCTCTGAAATCTCACCACCCAGAACTGATTAACATTTTGGTGCACATGTCATATATAAAACTTCACAGAAATAGTTTCATACTATAAAAACTTGTGGAATTCAACAATGTGTTCATTATATTGTGGATATATGTAGTTCTTTGTTAGTTAAGAGAAATATAATTTTGGTGTTTGGGGTTTTGTTTTTACTTAGTATTCTGTTGTATGAATATAACTCTTTAACCAATCTCCTATAGATACTTAGGTTGTTCCTAATTTTTTCACCATTACAAGTAACATAAAAGAGAATATTTTTATATATAGACTTAGGAAAGTTTGTCTATCTCATTTGCTGTTGAAATTTAACATGGGGCCATATCCCTAGATTTGCTTGAAATACTCAGCATGACTCCCCATCTTGGAGTCAGACTCTTTCTGAGTTTTTCTCTAACCCCAAGAGTTCAAACAAGACTAGTTTCAAAATGACTGTTTTCAAAAAAATAATCTGAATAATTAATAACATGTGTAAACAGCATTAGAGTATCTGTCCTTTATTTCCTTTTAAATGCCTATTGTACAAGATATTAGGCATTGTCTGTGTATAGGAAGAACTAAAAATCTAAATACTTATGCACACTTTCAAAACAAAAGAAGATGTATAAGCCAAAAGAAGATGTGTAAGCCAAGTATTGAGGTTCTGAGAATAATCAAAATTCGTCTGATAAAACTATACTAGAAAAATAAATTTGTAAAGCAAATAAATATATTTAATATAGATATGCAGTTTCTTCAGGAATATGCTGTGAAGGCAGGGTGGTGGTGGTCTACAGGTTGCACTGGGGTTTAACTTTTTTAAATGGCATAATTTTAAAACAACTGCTCATTTTATGCTTGATATAGATTTGGCGTTTACCTTTTCCTAACATATAGGCAAGCAGTAGTTATTGCTTTGTTGGTAAAAGTTGGCGTTATTTCTGAAAAGCGTACGTGGGAATGGCAGAGTGTAGAAGCTGTGGCTACAGGGCTCCAGGTAAGTAGTGCTGTCTTCGAATTCAATAGAACTTTACTGTTTCTTAAGCATTTTTTACATATTGTCTGTACTAAATATATGACAACATGCAGGATGGGTGAGGCGCTATTATCCTCACTTTACAGGTGAAGAAACAGGGGAACTCTAAAGAAATTGGCCAAATTGTAGCAGAACCAGGAATAAAACCTGGATTTTGTTATTCCTAGTCCATTTCTTTTTCTGCAGTTCTCCTCTTAGTCCTTAGGTAGTGGATTGAGAACACATTGTACTTTGCTAAGAAATATTTAATTGAGGTAATATAAAATAGACTTAAATTTTCACATTTTGTCTTTTTTTTGAAGAGAGCGGGCAAAATAATTATTTAGGAACATGGAAAATGGAAAAATGAATATAATCTGAAAAGCAAAAAAGTTATTGATACTTAAGTATTTTTGAAAAGTACTTGGAAAAAGATAGCATTCTACAAAACTAAATTTACAGATTTTCTTCTTGTTGTTACAGGACTTTATTATTTGTATTGAGATGTTCCTTGCTGCTATTGCTCATCATTACACTTTCTCATATAAACCATATGTCCAAGAAGCAGAAGAGGGGTCATGCTTTGATTCCTTTCTTGCCATGTGGGATGTTTCAGATATTAGAGATGATATTTCTGAACAAGTAAGGCATGTTGGTAAGTACTAGCCATTTAAATTCATCCAGATAGGTAGGTTATTGTATCTCTTCTACTCAGGCAATTTAGTGGCTATTTAAGAGATGAAAAGATTGATTATTTTTCTGGGTGGCTGGCCAGTATGGGGGTCTGAACCCTTGACCTCAGTGTTCTCAGCACCACGCTCTCCCAAGTGAGCTAACAAGCCAGCCCAATAAGATTGTTTAAAGCAGTACCATAGTACAGGTTCTTCAAATGGGGGCAGGGAGGTGCACAGGAGCGGGACATGGGGAGCTTATTTTTGGAATGGTAAGTTTATATAATGGTAAAAAGAACTTTTGGCTAACATAGAAAACCTTTATATTACATTAAAGGACGGACAGTCAGGGGACATCCTAGGAAAAAATTGTTTCCTGAGGATCAAGATCAAAATGAACATACAAGCTTGTTATCATCATCATCACAAGATGCAATATCCGTTGCCTCTTCGATGCCACCTTCACCCATGGGTCACTACCAAGGTTTTGGACACACTGTGACTCCCCAGACTACACCTACTATAGCTAAAATATCTGATGAAATATTTAATGTTGCTACAGGAGAGAAAAAAGAACCTTCACATATATCTGTGGACTCCTGAATAGTGTGCAGAAGCAAACTATGCTACTACCATGTTTATCCTTACCTGGTATCCTGTGGCTCAGGATTTTGTGCATGGGACAAGCCATTA
Organism: Galeopterus variegatus; assembly: GCF_000696425.1. Classification (NCBI taxonomy): domain Eukaryota; kingdom Metazoa; phylum Chordata; class Mammalia; order Dermoptera; family Cynocephalidae; genus Galeopterus; species Galeopterus variegatus. The sequence goes on along the minus strand of NW_007726301.1, from coordinate 207,489 downwards.
AGATGGAAAATTTCAAGACAAAGATAGGTGAAAGCTAGGTAAAACTACTGGATTCATATATGCAAGTTTCATACATCACAAATAAACAGTCTAAATTTCCTAGACTTAGACTTGATTTCTTAACATTAGAGTATCACACACCCCAATGGTAGAAAATGACTCCAGGTGAATGTTTCTGATGTTACACTACTCTACCAAGAAGATGGACATTTAAAAAAAAAAAAAAAAAATTAGTCCTTCCTATCACTGCTGCATGAATATAATACTCTGGAATTAAGAGAGAAAGCATAATTCAGAAATATGAATTAGTGGAACTTAATCATAATCATGTGCCATATAAGCTTACCTAACAATTATTTCTCTATTTCTCAACTGGATGTCTTTCAATAAATAAGAACTTATCATTTGTTTTCTACAACTTTTTATGTCTCTCCTTCTTTAATGTTTTAACTAAGATTTCATGATTAAAGGCACAGCAAAAAAGAAGTAAAAAACAATTACTGCTTTTCCTCTATTAAAAATGCTATTAAAGGTGGCAGCAAACAAATCTCAGCTGAGTTGTCAAAATTATTCATTAAACCGTAGTCAGAAAACAAGAAGTAAAAAACAATTACTGCTTTTCCTCTATTAAAAATGCTATTAAAGTTGGCAGCAAACAAATCTCAGCTGAGTTGTCAAAATTATTCATTAAACCGTAGTCAGAAAACATGTAGATGCTATTTGGGAGAAATTTATTACTTAGGATAGGGTTTCTCTAATTGCTAATCACAATCTATTATTGGATCATGTTTAATATATAGAAAGTGCCATAGTAGTATGTTGCAAATAGCAATGATGAGTATTGTTGCTGAAGATCTTTACTTTATATATTTATGGACATGTATGTCCACTTATTTATACATGCATACATATATACATATATGCACACATACACATGGAGCCACTTCAGAATGTTCATGGAAAAACAGAATTTGAAAGATGACATGAATCTTTCCATGCACTTTTTTAAATACCGTGTGTGTGTGTAGTGGTTCACAGTAATTGTGGTACAGACTCATTATTCTGTCCACTATTATAAATCAAATATTTCTACTGAAATTAAAGCTGGGTTATATGTAAAATAAACCCTTAAATTTCACCAAAAAACTGTTAGAAGAAATGAATTCAGTAAAGTTGAAAGATACAAAACCAACATACAAAACTTAGTAGCATTTTTATACACAAATAATGACCTAACTGCAAAAGAAATCGAGAAAACAATGCTATTTATGATGGC
>NW_007726301.1:199454-206054 GCF_000696425.1 Galeopterus variegatus | reverse complement strand
TATACATATATGCACACATACACATGGAGCCACTTCAGAATGTTCATGGAAAAACAGAATTGAAAGATGACATGAATCTTTCCATGCACTTTTTTAAATACCGTGTGTGTGTGTAGTGGTTCACAGTAATTGTGGTACAGACTCATTATTCTGTCCACTATTATAAATCAAATATTTCTACTGAAATTAAAGCTGGGTTATATGTAAAATAAACCCTTAAATTTCACCAAAAAACTGTTAGAAGAAATGAATTCAGTAAAGTTGAAAGATACAAAACCAACATACAAAACTTAGTAGCATTTTTATACACAAATAATGACCTAACTGCAAAAGAAATCGAGAAAACAATGCTATTTATGATGGCATCAAAAAAAAAAGGAATAAATCGAACCAAGGAGGTGAAAGATCTGTACACTGATGAAAGAAATTGAAGACATAAATAAATGGAAAGATATCCTTGAAAGCGATATACAGATTCAACACATCCTTATCAAAATTCCAATGTCATTCTTCACAGAAATAGAAAAAACAATCCTAAAATTCATGTGGAAACACAGAAAACCCTGAATAACCAAAATAATTCTGAGAAAGAAAAACACAGTTGGAGGCATCACCATTTCCTGATTTAAAATTATATTACAAAGCTACAGTAATCAAAACAGTATGATACTGGCATAAAACAGACATGTAGACTAGTGGAACAGAATAGCCCAGAAATAAATCCAAATACAGTCAATTAATTTTGACAAGGTCACCAAGAGGCCACATGGGGAAATGATAGTCTCTCCAATAAATGGTGCTAGGAAAACTGGATTTCCACATGCAAAAGAATGAAGTCAGACCCTTATCTTACACCATACAAAAAAAGCAACTCAAAATGGATAAAAGATCTAAATTTAATACCAGAAACTATAAAACTCCTAGAAAGGAACATAGGGGAAAATCTCCTGGACATTGGTTTTGGAAATGATTTTTTGGATATCACACCAATTTGGATACCACAAATGCAAAAACAGATGGGACTACATCAAACTAAAAAGCTGCTGCACAGCAAAGGAAACAAAATGAATAGCAGTCTACAGATTGGGAAAAAATACTTGTAAACCACATATCTTGATAAGGGGTTGATATCCACAACTCAATAGTAGAAAAACTCTATTGACCAGCTGCCAAAAAAAAAAAAGAGTAGGAAAAACAACCCTATTAAAAATTGGGCAAAAGACCTGAATAGACATTTTTCAAAGAAGACATAAAAATGGCTAAAAGGTACTTGAAAGGTGTTCCAACATCATAATCGTCAAGGAAATGCAAATCAAAACCACTATGAGATGATACATACTAGTTAGGATGGCTATCATCAGAAAGCCAAAAGACAATAAATGTTGTGAGGGTGGGGAGAAAAGGCAACTGTTGTACACTGTTGGTGGGACTGTAGATTGGTACAGCATTATGTAACAAAACATATGGAAACGGTATGGAGGTTTCTAAAGAAATTAAAAATAGAACTACCATATGACCCAGCAGTACCTCTTATGGGCATACCCTCAAAGGAAATTAAATCACCACCTCATAAAAATATCTGCACTCCCATGTTCACTGCAGCCATATTCACAATAGCCAAGATACAGAAAAAACCTAACTGTATAGATTTTTTAAAAACTGGTATATATACACAATGAAACATTATTCAGCTCTAAAAAAGGATGAGATCTTGCCATTTGCCACAACATGGATGAGCCTGGAGGACATTATGCGGAGTGAAATAAGCCAGAAAGAAAAATAATGCATGATCTCACATGTGCAACCTTAAAAAAAAAAATTCAAATATACAGCAATAGAGAACAAAACCAGTGGTTGGGTTGGGTGGGCAGAAATGGGGAGAGGTGGGTCAGAGAACACAAAGTAGCAGATATGTAGGATGAAGTCTAGAAATGTAATGTACATGAGGACTACAGGTAACAAAATTGTATTCGGGATTCATGCTAAATAAGTACATTTTAACTGCTCTTGCCACAAAAACAAAAAATGGATAACAGTGATATGACGGTTATGTTAACTTGCTTTACTATGGTAACCTTTTTACTATCTGTATATATCCTATAACATTATGTTGTATACCTTAAATATATACAATAAAATTTATTTAAAATTTTTAAAAAGTTGAGTAGTATAATAATAGAGGTAATGACAATAGGCAAAGATACATCTTGTTGTGTGACTTACACAAAGCACACAGCATATACAAGGCATGATAATGATCTTCCTTATTAATCTCCCTGTTTCTAAAACCTGTAAAACGTTGGACCAATTATTATATCTCTTACTGTGCATCCAAATCAAAATTTTGGAAAATTACTGGTTTAAAATTAAATTTTTCTTGAATTTTGTTTTGTTATCAGCTTTTAAATTCTCCTTTGCCAAAGTAGACCAGGAAAAATGCTGCCTCCTGAAGATTTGTTTCTTCCCTAACTCCTTTACTCTTTCAATTACTACATTTAGCTTACAGCTTAAATTCTTATTCGAACTTGCATTTGCAAAACATAAAACCTGAGGAGGTACTTCAGAAGTACCCGGTACTTAAAAGGAAACAAGCTGAAAATTACAGGTAACCACAGTCTTCACACTGGATGCCTACCTTTCAATGTTTCTCTATTATAAAATTACACTTAAGAAAAAAAGCCAAGATGCCTAAAAAATTAAAGTTTTGCTTTACTTACACATGATGAGACTAAGACTTTTAAAATCTCTATTAAGTAAAGTCAAGCAAAAATAGCTTCCTAACTTGAAAAACTAATGTGTATCCTATTTCAAAAAGTAAGTCTGCAATATTTTTATAATAATGCTGCTCTTTGATGTAGAATCTTTTAAATATCCTTTATTAATGTAAATTTTTTAATATATTTGACCATTACAAGGAATTAAAATTTTATACACCTATTTTATGATTACAACCCCACTAATTCAGGCAAGAATTTTGTATTTATAATGAAAACTACTCTTCATTGCTTTACTGTGATGCTGACATTGCTTTTGTGGTGCTGAACGCTGAGTACGAGTTCCTCTCCCATTTCAACCTGGATGGGATTGTCTAAAACAACTGCAGCTTGTTTCCAGTGGGAGGCTTCACTTGAAGTATCCAACCTAATCTCTTCATCAAGGTACATATGATACCAAAATGGAATAGCAGTCACTTGTCCAGATTTACAAATGTGTACCTATGAAAAATTAAATTATAAAAATTTCATCAGGGTATATAGTGTAGATATGGACAGGTAAGTCATTACAAATGTGTACCTATGAAAAATTAAATTATAAAAATTTCATCAGGGTATATAGTGTAGACATGGACAGGTAAGTCATCTTTCTTGTCAATTTTAAATATAAAATTTATTAAACATACATTTAACCCAATTCAAATTGATATTAACCTATTTTATTCACTAATATTTACTAATCCGTTTTTGCATATTATTCAGAAAAAAGATGACTTAAATCTTCAAAGAAAGTGGCTAAATCTAGGTATATATAAAGTATTACCTAGTTTAAGGTCTTTATTTTGAATATGACAAGAAATCATTTTGCATGTTGTCCTTACCTTTACTTCTCTGTTAGAGGTGTTCAAATACGGAGTCATTAAATCTAGTCTTAAGAGTTCCACTGGCTTGCTTAAAGGTATACAGGGCAATGAGGATAGGTCCAAAAACACACGTATAGGTACCTAGATAAAGTATAAACGTTTTCACTGTTTCTCACTCTTTTTGTGGTCAGGGCACATCAAGTGCTTGCTTTGTATTTGGCTCAGTAGGCTTCTTCTATTACCTCATTTATATTCCCACATCAACCTGAGGCTTTCATTACGACTTTCATTATTCCAGTTCTACAGAAGAATGAACAAACTAAGGTTTAGGCAGGTTGAGTAATTTGTTATGGTTTCAGTTACCTGTACATCTTTCACCTGCATGAGAGTAGATTAAATTTTTACTTAAGCCAAATAGCTCCAAAAAAATTTAAACCAAGGATTTGCTTATGAGCTAACAAGCAAATAGTACAACATTAATTATTGAGCCGTTTGAGGAAAAATGCCAGGGCCAGTCCCGTGGCGCACTTGGGAGAGTGCGGTGCTTCGGAGCGCAGCGGCGCTCCCGCGATGGGTTCGGATCCTATATAGGGATGGCCAGTGCGCTCACTGGCTGAGTGCGGTGCGGGCCACACCAAGCCAAGGGTTGTGAACCCCTTACTGATCACGAAAAAGACAAAAAAAAAAAAAATATATATATATATATGCCAAATGCAACCAAACAATAGTGAATTTCATTTGTGAAATGAATTTATTTCTAGAAGGCAGTGGTTCACAACGTTGGCTGCAAATTAACATCATCTGGGAAGCTTTTCAAAAGCCCAAGTACGAGGGTCACACCCCAGACCAATCTGTAGTTAGGATCCAAGTATCAGTAATTCTGAAAGTCCCCAGATGTTTCCAATGTATAGTCAAAGTTGAGAACTACTGCTATTAAGTTTTCTATCAATTTTAGTAGCAATGGAACCCTACTACTAATTTTTAACCTACTCTTCATTTGAAATAGAAAGGAAACATGTTTAAAAACATGTTTCCTTTCTATAAAATATTAAGAATCCAACCTTCATGTTGATACAAAGGACACATACACTGACCTCTCCCTGGGCATCCTTGAAAGCATCCAGCCTTTCTTCCCCATAATAACTCACAGCAACCCCATACCATTTCCAGGACTCCTCATTGTGTCCTTTATTCTTGTTAATATCAGTCACTAGAAGAAGCCCTAAATTCCCATGTCACCTCTCATCCCCTGCATCCTACTCCCCACACCGCTATATCCATACCTCAAAGTCTGTCCCCACTTTTGTTTCTCTACCTAACCTGCTGGCCACTCCTATTATCTTAGCTAATTCCTCCTAGATAACCAATCTAGAGCTTATGCCTTTTTGAGTTCTCTAGAGTTCAGTTCTCAGCTCTCTTTTCTACACATCCCCAAAGCAATTTCATCACGGCTTTAAATACCACCTACATGCTGTTGACAGCCAAACTTAAATCTTCAAGCTACAGCTTTCTCTGAACTCATCCAACTGGTCAGTGACAATGACACCACCATCACCCCCCCCCACACACACACACACCAAACAGCCTGATCCTCCTGCTATTTTCCCCTTATCAGTAAATAGTAACTACCCTTCCAGGTGTTTCGACCCAAAAAACATGCTGTCCCTTCTCATACTCCACATCCAATCTATCAAAAAAAACCTACTTTTGAAATATATCCAGAATCTGACCACTTTGCACGACTTCCATTGCTACCACTGTAGTCTAAGCCATGAGTGCCTCCCACCTGGATTACTATAGTTACTACACTAATTTTATGCCTTTGTCTGGTCTCACAATTGTTTTATTCTTAACACAGCAGCCATAGTGATCCTTTCAAAACATGTTACGTCATGTCACACCTCTGTTCAATATCCCCCAGTTGTTTCCTACCCTTTTCAGAGTAAAGGCCAAAGTCCTTATAATGGCCAAAAGGCTCTACAAGATCTGGCCCCTAATATTTCTCTGACTGCATCTCTCATCACCCTCCCTCCCTCATGGTTTCTTCCTGCTGTTTCTGAATACTCCAGTCATGCTCTTGCCTCAGGTCATTTGCCCTGTTGATCATTTGACTTCCATAGTATCTGCTTCCATATTTGAAATCTCTGTTTAAATATCACTTATCCATGAGTCCTTTCCTTAGGCGTAGCCTTTATAAAATAGTATATCCCATACCCCCAACTCCCTGTCTCCCTTAACCTGCCTTATATCCATAGCACTTCTCACCATTTATACTACTCCTCTCTAGCTCCACAAGTGCAGGAACTTATCTCTTTAGATTCACAGCCATATTCCCAAAATCCAAAATAGCACATATAATAGATACTTGGTAAATATTTGTTGAATGAATATAGTTCTGTTGTTTTCCGTATAGTATTTAAAAAAAAAAAAATCTTACGTTGCTTCATTGGTTCATTCAGTTGTCTCTGGAGGAGAGGAGACAATAACATCTAAGAAAATGACTGAATGGACTACAGAATATATTGCCAGGAAAGACTATAGAGCCTCTTGAGATCAGTGGTCATCTGTTGAAGTGAGACCACAATTGTATGGGCCAACTGTAGGGGTAATGGTATAGAGAAACAGAGAGTTGGATCTAACTAAGGTGGGGTTTTCCAAGCACCGCAGAAAAAGTAAAAAGAAATTTATATTTACATTACATGAAAAAATATAGACCGTGGAATATAAGCTATTGAAGGAAGAGAGGATATGAGATGGGAAGTACAGTGAAAAGATTGTAGATTCTGATAGATTCAAAGAATTGCTGATGTCAGGATCAGGAGGGAATAAGGTAGAAAGACAGGAGATGGCAGTATTTGGGAGCCACACAAAGAAATAATGTAAACTTCTCCTCTGATAAGTGTACTCTCTTTACTAAACCCTCCAAAAAACTGAGATTAAACAAATTCTAAAAGCGTACATAGCCAGAACCCTGGAAAAAGCAGTTCCTCAACTAATTTATATGAGAGTACTTCAAAAAGTTC
>NW_007726301.1:193625-199152 GCF_000696425.1 Galeopterus variegatus | reverse complement strand
GCCAGAACCCTGGAAAAAGCAGTTCCTCAACTAATTTATATGAGAGTACTTCAAAAAGTTCGTGGAAAAATAGAATAAAAGATAATACAAATCTTTCCACGAACTTTTTGAAGTACCTTCATATTTGTTAAGCAGGTATTGTTTTTTTTTTTCCTTTTTGTCTTTTTTCGTGTCCGGCAATGGATCGCAACCCTCAGTGTTGCGCCCGTACCGGACTGGGACCGGCAACGGGATCGCAACCCTCGGTGCTGCGCCCACACCTCGCTCAGCCAGTGAGCAGGAACCGGTCTGTATGTAGGATCCGAACCCTTGGCGGGAGATGGAAAAATAGAATAAAAGATAATACAAATCTTTCCACGAACTTTTTGAAGTACCTTCATATTTGTTAAGCAGGTATTGTTTTTTTTTTCCCTTTTTGTCTTTTTTCGTGTCCGGCAATGGATCGCAACCCTCAGTGTTGCGCCCGTACCGGACTGGGACCGGCAACGGGATCGCAACCCTCGGTGCTGCGCCCACACCTCGCTCAGCCAGTGAGCGGGAACCGGTCTGTATGTGGGATCCGAACCCTCGGCGGGAGCGCCACCGCACTCCCAAGCGGCGCACTGTAGCAGTGCGCCACCGGGCCAGCCCATAAGCAGGTATTGTTAATGCATGACCTGACAATGCAAATTCAAGAGCCTATCTATAGCCTTTAGATAAAAACTTTAGATATTACTTCTTTAATTCTATACTCAACATCTCACTTCCCAAAATTCTGCTTTGGCTTATACGGCAATATCCCACCTACTTCCCACCCCTATATCCAACCCCAAACTTCTTCACTAGATATTCCATCCACTCCACTATATTAACTGACAAATTTGTACTTTGCTGCTAGTGCCCATGCCAGTTTCACCCTCATTTCTAAATCTAGATTCCTTGTTTCTTAAACGGAAACTAACCCCTCTGCCTTGATTTTAGTTTTCCTAGGTTCCTACATTCCTGCTCCCTGCAGCCTGATTGCCTAGACTCTGGACATTAGCTGCTCACACCTATTAAGCTGCCAGCCTGAGGTCTCAATGTAACGTTCAAGTTTGGAACATAAATCTTACGGATGCTTCTTTTTTAGACAAGGAGCACCCTTTTTCATAAGACTAAAACCTAGGACTCTACTTTTAATTTATAACATTGATTAAGAGGAATGTCTATAAACTTTTTTCAGTAGTCGTGACAAAATTCCTTGATTATTCTAATCCCTAGGTCAAACTTTACCAATAATAAGTTCTTTTGCTCTAGGAAAGTGATTACCATTCTAATTCAGCTAAACACAGTGACTAAATAAAACTAAAGAGGTAGACAGGCTAGACTATGGATAACGGCATCCTGGTTAAACTTCTTTCCTGGACACTTACCTGAAACTGGTTAATGAAAGGTGCTATATTTAATCCAAGAGTACATTCTGTTCCTTGAACAGCACTCTCTTCTACCAGTGTCTGTGATTCCACAAGCAATCCAAACATCAGCACATACTGAGGAAAGATCTTGCCTCCAGATTGTAGTAAACACCTAAAGAAGGAAAAATATTTTTAAAAGCTTTGATTCCCTACATTTTATAAGTATCAAACTAAGAATCATGATAAATCAGTGAGCTGCAAATTATATAGTCTAATGGACTCTTGTTATTATTGGCTGGTAGTTCAGAATGGTAAAACACTGGAAATAATTTCCCAGCAAGTCAAACTTAAAGTGACTGATCTATGAAAAAGAAAAATAATCAGTTGGCTGGATAGATATAAGTCTTTAGATTTAAGCAAGAGTGATCAACGGATGCTAAAACTAGTAGTAGAAAGTTTGATTAGGAAAAAGATGCTTTCATTGTCTCAAAGTATCACCCCAACAAATGACTTATTCATTACAAAGGGGAAAATAGTAATTTATCGTGGAGAAATCTGGTGGGTACAACTTAAGCCAAATGATCTACATTAACTTCAAAATAATGGGATAAAGCAACACTATCTCCATCCAAATGTGACAAACTCCTGTGGTATTTATAATTTGCTAAAATGGACAAGATGAATCTAATTATAAGAAGACATGAGGAACATTCTACCTAATAAATGGCCTACATTCTTCAAAACTGTTAATGTCATGAAAGAATGGAAGAGTAGAGGAGATTAAAGAGACATGGAAACTAAATGTAATATGTGATCCTGGACTGAATCCTGGACCAGGAATAAAAAAGCTATAAAGGACATTATTGTGACCATTGGCGAAATCTTAGTAAGATTTGTAGATTAGGTCACAGTATTACGTCCATGTATATTTCTTGATTTTGATAATTATAAGGTGGTTATATAAATGAATGTCCTATTCTTAGGAAATTTACACTCAAGTATTAGAAGTAAAGAGATATGATACCTGTAACTAATACTCTAAATGATTCAGGGAGAGAATAAAATGAATGTAGAAAATATTAACAATTTGTGAATCTGAATGTAAGGTATATAGTAAGTTCTCTGTACTATTTAACTTCTCTGTAAGCTTGAAATTATTTCAAAATAAAGATTGAACACTCCAACTACAGAAAAAAAATTATAAATCCAAATACTCTAGAAAAGACAGCAAGTAAAGGGTTAACAACTTTTCTCCTCCTACAGGTGACCTTGGGTTCACCTTCTCTTTCCCTGGAAATCCTATAAAGATGGAATATCAGCTATTATCAGAAACACTGCTATGGTTAAAAAAAAATGCTTTTTATAGGAAGACATCATCTAGAGTAAAAGAACTATGAACAAAATGATAAATAGCTGATGGGAAACATGTAAGCTTCCCTTGAGTGTGGGGTAACCTATAACCAGGTATTCCTTTTGCTGGGACTTGGAAGCTATGCCCATGGGAGAATTTGTAGTTTTATGAAGCAAGGGGCTCTTAGGCCAAGGCAACTCCCACAACTACCTATGTAGTCATTTCCTTATACTTGAGCTATGAAGGAGATGTGAGAGAGGTGAGTCACCTACTGCCATCAAAAGAAGCAGAGGATACTTTAAAGCACTTAAAACCAAGTAATTATTCTCATTTGCCACATTTACAATCAAACATCAAATCCCTTGTTTTTACTGAATATTTCAAGCTTGTTTCTAATTGAACTTCCAGAACAGGATACTACAGACAGGCGGACTTTGTATTATATATATCTTTCACAGTAAGTTTTTACTCCTAAATTAAATACTTAAAGTAAAGATATATTTATAAAAATACAGGACTAAACATTTTGACCAGTACATTTGTGGATATCTAAAAAAATAATTCATACAAATTTCTAAAATTTTATGCTATGTAGTTTCCCTAAATAGATCATTAAAACCTTGACAAACTATAAAACACCCCATTCTTCAAAACTGCTTTGGCACTTCTACCTTCTTCAGCCCTTTTTCTGTCTATAAAGCCAATCTCCTGAGCTCAACTCATTGGAATACTTATTCTATTTTATGGAATGAAGTGTCACCCAATTCTAGAATTGCAAATAAAGCCAATTGAGATCTTTCAACTAAACTTATTGTAATTTTGTCTTTTGACAGTATCCTGTGTAATATCGTTTATAATAAATGGGTAAACTAAGTGAAGCGTTTCCCTGAGTTCTGTGAGCCACTCTAGCAAGTTAATCAAACCCAAAGAGGAAATCGTGGGAATCCTTGATTTATAGCCACTAGGTCAAAAGTACAGGTGACAACCTATTTGCAACTGGCATCTGAAGGGGAGGAGGGGGCAGTCTTGCAGAACTGAGCCCTCAACCTGTGGAATCTGATGTTACCTCCATGTAGACAGTGTCAGAATTGAGTTGAATTAGAGGACATCCAGTTGGTGTATGATGGAGAATTGCTTGGTGTGTGGGGAGAAATCCCCACACATCTGGTGTGACGTATTCTTGAGTGATGTGTGAGTGAAGGGAAAAAAGAGTTTGTTTTTTTATCCCTAATAACAATGTATGAGGGAGGGGAGTGCACAGAGCTCCCATGCCCTCTCTGCTATCCTCCCAGAACCTCAACATGTTCACCAACCTGGAAGGTCTGCAAGCTTTGTTGTTTAAGAGTTTTTATGGAGATACCATTACATAGGCATGACTGATTAAATCATCAGTGATTAGTGATTAACTCAATCTCCAGCCCCTACCCCCTTCCCCGCCTCAGAGATCCAGGAATGGGGCTCAAAGTTCCAACTCCCTAAGTCACATGGTTTGTTCCTCTGGCGACCAGCCCCCATCCTGAAGTTATCTAGGGGCCCTCCTAGAGTCACCTCATTAGCGTAAACTCATATGGTGGATAATAAAAGACACTTATCTCACGTGATTAGTGATTAACTCAATCTCCAGCCCCTACCCCCTTCCCCGCCTCAGAGATCCAGGAATGGGGCTCAAAGTTCCAACTCTCTAAGTCACATGGTTTGTTCCTCTGGCGGCCAGCCCCCATCCTGAAGTTATCTAGGGGCTCTCCTAGAGTCACCTCATTAGCGTAAACTCATATGGTGGATAATAAAAGACACTTATCTCACCCCTATCACTCAGGAAAGTCCAAAGGTTTTAGAAGCTCTTGTTCAGGAACTGGAGAAAAATAAATACATATTTCTTATTATATTGCAATATTCCAGGTAGTAACCAAAAAATTTAGGCTGAACAAAATGTCAAAATTTCATCTACTGAACCCTAAAAGTTAGAAAAGCCTGAATCAAGAACTAACAACCATGCCAGAGACAAGTACCACACAAAAGCAGTGTATGAAAATTATTTTAAAAGACCACATTCGTACTGTTTTAATCAAAAACCTAAAAATCTTTCATTAACCTTAATGTTACTGTCACTGACAGGAATATTTCTTATTTATGTTCAGATAAAAGAGCAATTAACTTGGAACATGGCTTAGCTTTGCTGACATTGAGTATATACTGTTGTCACTTACACCACTGCAACTACTGAACTCCTCAACTGAATCTTTTGCAAAGCCAAATGATACTTCAGAACCATCTGTGCCTTCGGTAATGAAAAAATGCATTCCATGTTGATAATCTAACCATAAATGGCAAAAATTCTGAAAAGAACAAACCAGTTTCCTTGTGATCCAATACCAAAAAATTTTTAAATGACTGTCTCAATCTGTTTTCTGCTGCTATAGCAAAATATCACAGACTGAGTAATTTATAATGAATGACAATTTATTTGCCTCACACTTCTGAAGGCTGGGAAGTCCAAGTTCAAGAGGCGACATCTGGTGAGGGCCTTCTTGCTGTGTCATAACATGGTGGAAGGCATCACATGGGTGAGAGTGAGAAAGAAGGGGCCAAACTCATCCTTTATAAAAACCCCACTCCCACAATAACAAACCCATCTACCCCCATAATGACATTAATCCATTCATGAGGGCAGAACTGTTCCTCATGACCTAATCACCTCTAAAGGTCCCACATTTCAACACCATTGCATTAAGGATTAAGTTTCCAATGTCTGAATTTTGGGGAACACATTCAAACCATACTAACTGGCTAAAAAAAAAAAAAA
>NW_007726301.1:191442-192557 GCF_000696425.1 Galeopterus variegatus | reverse complement strand
ACTCAAATAAAACATGACTGACTGAAAGCTTTTCCACTAAGAGCTGGTACAAGACAAGGATGCCCACTTTAGTAACTTCTATTCAGCATAATTCTGGAAGATCTAGCCAGCGCAATCAGGAAAGAAAAAGAAATAAAAGACATCCAGATTGGAAAGGAAGAAGTAAATCTATCTCTGATCACAGAAAACATGATCTCATACATAGAAAACACTAAAGATCCTACAAAAAAAAAATTTTAAATAAATTCAGCAAAATTACATGATACAAAAATCAACACACAAAAATGTTTGCATAAAACAACAGTGAACAGTCTGAAAAGGAAATTAAGGAAATAATTTCATTCACAATAGCATTAAAAATAATAAACTTAACCAAGGAGGCAAAAGACTTGTATATTGAAAACTACAAAACTTTGCTGAAAAAATTAAAGATACAAGTAAATGTAAAGACATTCCATGTTCCTGTATTGGAAGACTTAATATTGCTAAAATGTCAATATTACCAAAAGTGATATACACGTTCAATGCAATTACAGATACATATGCACCTAACATTAGAGCTCACAAATATATGAGCCAAATATTGACAGAAGTGAAGAGGAAAATAGAAAGCAACACAATAACAGTAGGGAATGTCAATAACCCACTTTCAGTTGTGGATAGAAACACCAAACAGAAGATTTGAACAACACTAGGGATCAATTGAACCTAAAAGACATTTACAGAACACTCCACACAATATCATAGCGTACATAGTTCTTAAGCACACAAGAAACATTCTCTAAAACATACCACATATCAGACCACAAAACAAGTCTTTTAACAAATTTAGGAAGACAAATCATACAAAGTATCTTCTCCAGCCACAATACAATGAAAACTGGAAATCAATAGAAGGAAAAGAGAAAAATAAACAATAGATGGACATTTAAAAATTCACTCCTAAGCAACCAATGAGTCAAAGAAGAACCACAAGAAATTTAGAAAATATCTGTGCCTTGGGTAGAATGTCTCCCCAACACTCATCCCTACTGTGACAGTGTAAAAGAGGGTGGAAAATCCTATTATGGTAATTGAAAGGTGGGGCTTTGAAGAGGTGATTAGATTGTAGGACC
>NW_007726301.1:184584-190013 GCF_000696425.1 Galeopterus variegatus | reverse complement strand
GGGTTGCGATCCGTTGCCGGACACGAAAAAAGACAAAAAGGAAAAAAAAAAAAAAGAAACACACAAATATAATCTGGTAACAAACGAAAATGAAAACACAATACAGTCAGCCCTCCATACCCATGGGTTCCACATCTATGGATTCAACCAACCACAGATTGAAAATATTCAGGAAAAAACTGCATCTATACTAAACATGTACAGACTTTTTTTTTCTTGTCATTATTTCCTAAACAACACAGTATAAAAACTTTACATACATTTATATATTGTATTAGGTATTATATTTACATAGCATTTACACATTGTATTAGGTATTATAACTAATCTAGAGATGATTTAAAGTATACAAGAGGATTGCACAGGCTATATGCAACTACACCATTTTATATCAGGACTTGAATATCCTCAGATTTTGGTATCTGCAGGATGTTCTGAAGCCAATCCCCCATAGATACCAAAGGACAACTATACAGCAAAACTTACAGAGTACGGCAAAAGAAGTACTAAGAGGGAAATTTATAGCACTAAATACCTACATTTTTTTTTAAAAAGGAAGATTTTAAATCAACAACCTCATTTTAAACCTCAAGGAACTAAAAAAGAAAAACACACTCACCAAAAATTAGCAGAAGGAATAATGAAGATTAAAGCAGAGATAAACAGAGAACAGAAAACTAATGGGGATAAAGTCAATAAAACCTATAGGTGTTTTTTTAAAGATCAACCAAATTGATAAACCCTTAAGTGGACTCCAGAAAAAAGAGAAGATTCATAACTAAGAGAAATGAAACAATATTACAACTGATGTTACAAAACTAAAAAGGATTATAAGAGAACACTATGAACAATTATACATCAACAAATTGGATAACCTAAAAGAAATGGATAAATTCCTAGAAATATATGAGAGTACTTCAAAAAGTTTGTGGAAAAGTAGAATTAAAAGATAACAGAAACCTTTCCATGAACTTTTTAAAGTACCCTCGTACAACCTACCTAGACAGAATCATAAAAAATAAAAAATCTGAACAGATTTATAACTAGTAAGGAGATTGAAGCAGTAATCAAAAACATCCCAACAAAGGGCTGGTTGGTTAGTTCAGTTGGTTAGAGTGTGGTGCTGTAACACCAAGGTCAAGAGTTCAGATCCCTGGGCCGAGCCCATGGCGCACTCGGGAGAGTGCGGCGCTGGCGCTCCCACCACGGGTTCGGATCCTGTATAGGGATGACCGGTGCGCTCACAGTGCTCACTGGCTGAGTGCGGTGCGGCCAGTCTCAAAAAGGACAAAAAAAAAAAAAGAGTTCAGATCCCTGTACCAGCTAGCTGCCAAAAAATAAATTAAATAAATAAATAACAAAAACTTCCCAACAAAGAAAAGCCCATGACCAAGACTGGCTTCATTGGACAACTCTACTAAACATTTAAAGAACTAACATCAATCCTTCTCAAACTCTTCCAAGGAACTGAAGAGTAGGGAAAACTTCCAAACTCATTGTATGAGGCTATCATTACCTTGAAACCAAAACCAGACAAGGACACAAGAAAACTACAGACCAACATCTCCAATGAATATTGATGCAAAATCCTCATACTAGCAAACAATTCAACAGCACATTAAAAGGCTTATACACCATGACCAGGTTGGATTTATACCTGGAATACAAGGACATTTCAACACACAAAAATTAATCAATGGCACTACATTAACAGAATGAAGGTTAAAAAATACATGATCATCTCAATTGATGCAGAAAAGGCATTTGACAAAATTCAATAATCTTTCATGATAAAAATACTCAACAAACTAGGAATAGAAGGAAACTACCTCAACATAATAAAAGCTGTATATGAAAAACCCACAACTAAAATGATATTCAACTGTGAAAGACTGAAAGCTTTTCTCCTAAGATCAGGAACAAGGAAAAGATGCCCATTTTCACCACATCTATTCAACGTAGTACTCGAAATCCTAGTCAGAGCAATTAGACCAGAAAAAGAAATAAAATGCACCCAAAATTGGAAAGGAAGAAGTAAAATTATATCTGCTCACAGATGGCATAATCTTATATATAGAAATCCCTTAAGAAAAACAAAACAAAAAAACCCTAAAGAAAAACAGACAAGGAAAAACAGTCAAAAAACCCTGTTAAAAGTAATAAATGATTTCAGCAAAACTGCAGGATACAAAATAACCATGTAAAAATCAACTGCATTTCTATATACTAACAATGGCCAATACAAATCAGAAATTAAGAAAAAATCCCATTAACAATAGCATCTAAAAGAATAAAATACTTAGGAATAAACTTAACCACGGAGGCAAAAGACTTATACACTGAAAAACTACAAAATGTTGTTAAATTTTAAAAAATACAAATAAATGGAAAGACATCTGGTGTTCATGGACTGGAACGATTAATATGTTAAAATGTCCAACTACCCAAAGAGATATACAAATTCAATGCAATCCCTATCAAAATCCCAGCTGTGTTTTTCTCAAGGGACCCCTAATAAGAAAAAGAACAAGTTGGAGGCCTCACACGTCCTGATTTCAAGACATACTACAAAGCAACAGTAATCAAGACTGTGGTGTGACTGGTATAAAGACAGACATATAGACCAATGGAATAGAAAAGAGACCCCATAAATAAACCCACAAACAATGCTGGGAAAACTGTATACCTGTATGCTAAAGAATGAATATGGCACACATATAAGAATTTAAATCCATGTATATAATCATTCTCAGTAGTCACACTGTAAATATCAAACCAAAAACAAAAAATTCCCCAAATACTCCATTATTCAAAACATGTTTGAAACATCTCTGGTACCATTTTATGTTTCAAAGAGAAAAATCAATTTCTTTACCTTCTAATTTACCTAATTTTTAAAGAAAACTGAAATTACCAATTTTAATAATGATATTATTAAAAGGCCTCCACAAAACTTGCCTATTTACAAAAAAAAAATCAAACCACTTTTTGCCATGTTTGAATCAATGTGTTGCTATAAAGGCAATTTCAAAAATCAACTTTAAAAAATCACTCAAATAATCAAAACATCTAATTATACACTTAACATTTCATCACTTAAGAGTATGTAAATTGTATATTAAAAAAACCTATAACATTAAACTCTAGTTAGTAAGTTTCATTTCCACAATGGTGGGGGTTAGCAATTCTGAAATGATGTTATATGCATTCTAGGCATGAGCAAATGAGTAAGTATAGTGATGTTAGAGGAAGCCAGGCTTTCACTGTTGGAGAAAGAAAATTATAAATATGAGTATGAAAAGGGGGAAAATGACGGCTGACTGGTTAGCTCAGTTGGTTAAAGTGCCCTTTTGTAATACTAAGGTCAAGGGTTTGGATACAAGTACCAGTCAGTCGTCAAAAAGAAAAAAAAAAAAGAAAGAAAAGAGGAAAGACTACAATATACCCTATAGTGGTGATTTGGAACTGAAGCATCAGTATGAATTCTTAATTTTATTTAGATAAATAAATAAATACCTATACAGGTATGTGTGTATATATGAGAGATTGTACGTGTGTATGGATCTATAACATGCGCGCTTATGCACACACATGCACACACACACATTTCCTAGCTTTGTCCACTTAGAGGGCTTAAAAGCAATGACTAACCAGTAGTACCTATCATCAAGATCTTGATTTCAAAACACAGATCTCCCTAAAAAGAACTAGGGTTCCCTGGAGAAAAACTGATTCTTAGGCTGGGGCAGAGAAAAATACAAGACGAATATAGAACAACTGGTGCACCGAAAGGAAGAATATGCTCAAAGAATGATGGAAACATATCAAAAAGACACAGGAGCCAGTTTGAAGGAGTTCCCACTGGCCAAATGGGGGACAATTTCAGCATCAAAATAAATACTGATAGTAATGGGTTATAACTCATTGAATAAAATTTAAAAAGTCATGAGCCCGTACCACTATAAATAAATATATGGGATAGAAGGGAAAGCTCTTTCTTACAGGAGAATGCCGACTAATAAATACTGAAAAAATGATGAGTTAAAAAAATCATCAATAGAGGTTAAAATTAGTGAACAAAGATATAATGAGGAATGGGATGTTTACATGGTCTCAAAATATTAATACCCATTAATGAAGTATTAATTACAAAGGGTAAAATTAAACACTTTCAATGGAGAAACATGATAGACACAGCCTTACCCAAGTGATCAAAATTATCATCCGTAACAGAATAGCTCTGTGTGCTTTCTAATATGATGCACTGAGAACACTTCTGTGGTATCCCTGCCCAAAATGTGTAATATGACAAGCAATGACTGAGGAACTGCTACAGATTAACTAAAGAGACCTGACACCTGAATGCAATGCATGATCCTGCATTTGAATCTAGACTGAGGAAAAAATTGTTTTATAAAGGATAGCAGTGGATCAACGGACAAAGCCTAAATATAGATTGTATTGTACCAGAGTTATGTAAGAGAATGTTTTTGTTCTTAGAAAATACACACTAAAGTATTTGGTAGTAAAAGAACATGATGCCTCTAACCTATTCTCAAAAACGAAAAATAATAACATTATATACATTGAGAGAGAGGGAATGAATGAGAATGATAAAACAACTAGGAGAAAATGTAAATAATGGGTAAATGTGTATAAAAGTACTTTTCATTATTCTTGCAGTTTTTCTGTAAGTTTAAAATTAAATCAAAACTAGAAATAAATAAATTAGGCTTTCCATGGTGACTATACCAAATAAATTAAACCTCATTTGTGTTAAGAATTCAGAGCTAAAATGCCTTCAAATGCATTTAGTCCAGTATTCTCATTTTACAGAAGAGAAAACTGAGGATGAGAGAGAGATACTAAGTGACTCAGACAATTTTACTACTGGTTGAACATCCCATATCTGAAAATCCAAAATCTGAAAAGCTCCAAAATCCAAAACCTTTTGACACTCAAAGGAAATGCTCATTGAAGCATTTCAGATTTTCAGATTGGGGATGCTCAACCAGTAAGTGTTACAAAAATATTCCAAAATCCAAAAAAAAAATCCAAAATAATTCTGGTCTCAAGCATTACAGATAAGGAATATTCAACCTGTACTTCAGGAATTCAGTGGCAAATTTACAACTAGATATGATCTCTTTAAAGTCCTGTATCAAGTACATCTGTTTAAAATTTTATATATATATGCATACATATGTATGTGTGTATATATGTATATAAATGTGTGTCTATATATCAAACCTCTTTATCCCTACAATTTATATGTACAAGGCTGTTTTAACGAAAAATATGGTGGTAACTTTTATTGGTTAACCAATGAAGAGGTAAATTTTGTAACAAAAGAAAATGCATATGAAACCTAAATATAATTAACTATGTAACTAAAATACTTTTTTTCCTGGTTTTGTCAAATATTTTTC
>NW_007726301.1:161888-184574 GCF_000696425.1 Galeopterus variegatus | reverse complement strand
TCAGCCAGTGAGCGGGAACCGGTCTGTATGTGGGATCCGAACCCTCGGCGGGAGCGCCGCCGCGCTCCCAAGCGGCGCACTGTAGCAGTGCGCCACCGGGCCGGCCCAAAATAAAGATTTTATAATACAAGAGGACTGGGACCTTTTCCTAAGAAGCATTTTGTACTCCCTATATGCCATCAAATGTGTACCATGTTTCTTACATCATAAAGATGAAATTTGATTTTTCTTTTATTACCCTGTATATCTTCTTATCTGTTTGTATAGATCTCTACCTAATTTCCCATATTATATATAGGACATCCAATCACAAAGCAGGCTCTCTTCTTCACACCTACAATGCAGAGATACCTTTAGGAGAAAAAATCAGTAATAACAGCAAACAAAGAGAAAGGTATGAAATCACACATCCTGAAAAGCAATGCTTCAGGAACATACAATGATCTTCACTCAGTTTTACAGTTATGCTGTTAAAGAACTAAAAGAATTTAAATGAAGTTTGGGTTCAAAAAAACCCCAAAACTTATGTTCTGTGGTTTACCTAGATATTGCAGCTTTTTCCATTATTTCCTGCTGAATGAGCCCAGATGGCTCAATGACATCCAATATAATTATGCTCCACAACTTGTCTGATTTTGGCCTTTGCAGCATGGCAGATTCATCCTCCACATGTCTCAGCCAAAATTCAAGTGTTTCTTTAGGAAAGTGATTGGCTTCAGATATGATGTCCAGAGTGGTACGATGCTGGTCTTTCTCCACAGAACTATAAGGTTTAACCTGCCCAAGTGTGCCAGCAATTATAGGCAGAATAGAGAAGCCTTCGGACACATCCAACACGTAGAAAGGTTCAGGGGAACTCTGAACAGTACTATTCTGTCCAGTTCCAGAACTCATGTCATTATTCGGACACTCAGTATCTATGGCCTGACACAGTTTCTCTGGGACCAATGAAGATAACACTTTACTCATTGCCATTTTAAAGCCTTCGTGATATGGAATGTTATTAAGCAAAGCAATTTCTGTGGATTCCAATACACACGTCTGCTCAACAGCATCTGGTTTACTGGTCTGAAGGTTAGCCAGGGCACTACAGAGTTCAGCCTCATTTTTTAAAGTCAATAAGTCTTTACTCTTGGTAAAACTTTTCGCAACATCCATTTCATGTTCCAAATCCAAGAAATTGATATTCTGGATTCTTAAGTAACAATCTTGACAAGACACTTCCATCATCACATGGTCTCCAGGCTTTATACAGTAGTCTTCATTAAATAGTAGGGAAGAAAAAATTATCGATTAATATAGGGTGCCTGTAAGCTTGAGGATCACACCAACATCTATATGTCCCCATTTAATCCCCCATTCTTTAAATCACTACAGGAAGGATTACATCTATTCATTTAATATAAGAAGAAGGAAAAAAAAAAAGGAAATTGCATCTTTACTTGGGAAAAAACTGGAGTTTGAAAATTCAGTTAACTCATAGCATGATGGAAAGATTAAAGAACTCCATTACTGAACCCTAAGACTATCAGTATTTTAGTTGTTTTTACTACAATCACTAGGTAACACCATGTCCCCCAAATTGGGGGGGGGGGGGGAGTAGGGGGCTACAGGGGACTCTCCATCATCTTTGGCAATGAAGCTAACAATAACAAAGACAGATGAAACTCAGGGATCAATATTAAACCTAACTTTAGCATAAAAGGACATCCTTTTCTCTAAGGGAAATTTCCAAAACAACAAGGCAGCATTTGACAGAATCATAGTAATAATTCTTAACTCCAAGTATTAACACACTCTTGCATGTTTAGGGATGTGAAAGTGTAAGGAAGGACTAAGTCCTACAACAAAGGCTGTATCATGCTCCTTTCCATAAGCTTTCACATGTGGTAAAACTTTAAAATGTAAATGTACAATCACAATCAGCCCTAGAACCAGTGAAAACATAGGTTGTTACTGTTATATTTAAACATTTAAAATGTTCTTTCCCTAAGAAGGATTAAAAAAAACAAACAAACCATCTTTCTAAGTAACTTTGAGAGTTAGAATAAGCACAAATAAAAATGTTACTTACTGAGTGCCAGTCACCGTGGTAGGCATTTTATACCCACTAGCTCTAATAATCCCTACAACAGTAGTGAAAGGTAGACAGTATCATCCCATTTCTATTTATAACAAAACAAGTCCTTTCAAAAATAACTGGCAAGGACAGCTAGGAAGGAATAAGTAGCAAAGCTAAGCTCTGAATCCAAATCTACCTGACTGACTCCCCAAAAGACCATACAAGCCACTCATTCCATGACTTAATGACCTTGTCAAAATAGATCCTGATTAAGAGACTAAACAGAAATAGAAACTACCTTCTAGTGTAAAAAAGGTAGTTTTTCTATATAATTCAACTATTACAAACTTATTGAAACCCACCAAACTGCTGTAAAAAAATATACAAAAAATATCTTTAATATAAAACTTCCCTAGGGAAGTTTGTGAATTCATGAATTCCCTAAAACTGCAAAACATTGTGCTTAAATGAGTGTGTACATTGTTATAACCTGGGGCTCCACAGACACTCTTTAGGTATAAGAATTCCTGCACTAGAAGCAATACTTTTCTAATACTTTACATAAAAAAAAATAATAATAATAGAGTGCATTTCTTTTATCTACTACTAACTAAAAAAAATCAGAGTTGAAGAAATGATTTAATGATAAGTATTTCTGAATTGTATGCAGCAGACTTGTGTTTTAGTCTCCCTTCTTAACTGCATATGCAACGGTAATCCAAAAAGTCTGTGGAAAAATAGAATTGAAAGATAATACGAGTCTTTCCATGAACTTTCTGAAGTACCCTCATATCAACTATTTAAAACTACTTTTGAAAATGAAAAATAAAATGCTGAAAAATTTAACCAACCTCCCTTGACTGAAAACTTCATATCCAAAGTAACTTTTTTTTGCCACTGACTTGAATGCTTTGAGGATTAAAGCAACAAGTTCTTTAAAAACAAACAAAAATTAGACAAGACCTACCTGCAAGGTCCTGTACAGGGTAGACGGCCTGTTCCCAACATGTTTCCTCACTAGGACTTGTGGATAAACTGTGTTCATCATCAAGCTGGAGCACAAACCAAACCACAATAGCATCTAGTATGCCTTCTTTAATAACAGGAATACCAATCTTACCAGGCTTTTTAGTTGCAAGACTTTTTAATTCCTGAAAAAAATGTAAAAGGAAAGACAGGATTTTATACATTTAATATATACATGCCTCAATATCATACCACTTTCCATCTCTGAAGTTCTCAATCCTGTCCAGCACCCTTAGGAAATCAAAATCTTGGTACATCTATAACCATCTAGGACACACTGAATAAGATGTTTTAACCTATTATATTAGAATATCATGCAGCTGTAAAAAAGGATGAGGCAGATACACACTACTTGTGTGGAAAGAAGCCCTTGATTCACTGTTGAATGAAAAAGGCAAGAGGCAAAGCAATAGAGTATGGTTTTATTTTTTTTAAAAAAGAGTATGTGTGTGGGTACGTGTCTGTAGAACAGAAAAGCAAGTCTGGAAAAAAGCACTTCAAATTAATGACCTGGAGAAAAAAGGGCCAAGATTTCAAAAGGAAGAAAATACTAGGATTTTTTTTTCCTTTCTATACTTCTTTGTTGCTTGAAAGTATTAAAAAGGCAGACATTAGTTTTGAAATTAAAACTTTATTAAGGTGTGCATGCGTCAAAGAAAAATTAAAATAAGAAAGTCTTAAAATAATGAAAGGATAGCTCTATGGTAATTAGCAGCTACAATCCTGTTATTTCTTACTGGAATGTTATATCAGATAAGGAATGCTCTTGAAGCTCAGAAAGGCAGTTCAGCCTCAATAATCAATGCCAAATTGATGATTTAGTTCCAGACCACCTCAAGAACAACCTAGAAGCAATTAACAGGGGTAAGCTGCTATTAAATTATTAAAATCTTAGGCTAAAACAACTTTCAAAAAGTCACCTATCCTCAACCAGGTTTTATCTAAAACACTTCTGTACTTGAACATTTAACCTTACTTAAAGACCTTCAGAGAAGGACTCTATGTAACCTTTCTTGATTTGGGGGCACTTTCTTTGTACAGAACATCCTCCCACCACCTACCAACACACACATATATACACTAGGGTGATCAACTTGTCATGCTTTTCCCAGAATTGTCCTGGTCTTAAAACTGAAAATCTTATGTTTTAGGAACCCCTCAGTCCTGGGCAAACCAGGACAGTTGGTCACCGTAATACACAAAAACCTAGAGATTTGGATTATTATTGTTCATTTCAAGGAATACTGTTAATTTGAAATGGCAGCATGACATAGAGAAAAATCAGAAAGACCTGGGTTTGAACTTCTGCCCCTGCATTCACATGCTGAATAATTTGGGGGAATTATTTAATGTGAGCAACAGTTCATCTGTATAGCACAAGGAAAATTATAATCCTGTTGCAGCATGTCATAAGAGCTCCCTAAGAACACATGTAAAAGCACATGGTACACTATATATTCCCAACAAATCCCAAAAAAGGATTTTTTTCTATATTTAAAACAAGAGATAATTTCAGGAGGAAATTCTAATTACCTTTTAACCGTTTTCTTTAGATATAGTAAATGGAATCTCATGGAAATTCACAAAATAAGAATGCCTTATGTATTAAGTAAACGATGCATGAAATTTGACACTCAAAAACAGTAACTGAACTTTTTTTTTTTCTTTTTTTACCTGAAGATTATTGAAATCTACTGTCATAATTTCAAAGCACTCAGTCAAAGCCAAATATCCTCCTGGAACTCGACTCATCTTTTCAGTTGTATAAGGTTCAACTGTTTCTTCAGTATCTGCAGAAGAATAAGCTGGACTCTGAAATTTCACATTTGTTGGAAAATGGACACCAGCAATGTCCTTAATACCCACTCTGTTGAGAGAGGGAACAAGAGGAGGAAGATGGGTGTTTTGTTTGTTTGTTTGTTTTTAGAATCAAGTAACACATCTAATATTGAGTCCAGAAAAAATAAATATAAAAATGGAATGAAACCTTATGGGCAAAGGTTTCTTAAACACAATTACATACACATACATACACAACCATTAACTATAAAAGAAAACAAATATAAATAGGTCTACATTAAAATTAAGAACTTCTGCTCGTAAAAAGACACTCTCTAAGAAAATAATAAGGCAAAGCCACTAAGAGGAAATATTTGCAATACATATATTCAACATAGGGCTCATATCAAAAATATATTAAAAATTCCTACAAATTAATAAAAGACAAACAAAAATGGGCAAAAGACTCAGACACTTCACAAAAGACTGTATTCAAATATCACCAAAGGAATGTAAAAGAATATACATAGTTGCTCTATTTCTAATAGCCAAAAAATAGATAGAACCTAAATGTCCATCTGTAGTAAAATGGACAAACGTATTATGGTATATTCATACAATGGAATATTATTCAGCAATGGGAATGAACAAACTACACACAACAACATGAATGTGTTGAACAAAAGAAGCCAGACCCCAAAAAAGTCATACTGTGTGATTCCGTTTGTATGAAATTCAAAACAGGCAACCGTAATCTATAGTGTTAGAAGTCAGGATAGCTGCCACTCTTGCGGGAGTGGGGTACTGGTAAGTGGAAGGGGTTAATTCCGAACAAAAGAAGCCAGACCCCAAAAAAGTCATACTGTGTGATTCCGTTTGTATGAAATTCAAAACAGGCAACCGTAATCTATAGTGTTACAAGTCAGGATAGCTGCCACTCTTGCGGGAGTGGGGTACTGGTAAGTGGAAGGGGTTAATTCCTGGGGTCTTTCTAAGGTGGTGATCATGTTCTGGTCCCTGATCTGAGCACCAGTTACACAAGTATATCAACTTCATGAAAATTCTTCAAATCATAAATTTATGGTTTCTACACTTGCTATAAAAATGTATGATTTCAAAAATTTATATTGAAGAAACCCTTCGTGAACATTTTGGCAACACCATTTTGTAAAAGGAAAATACTCCGATCTCATCTCATCTCACCTCAGAGGAACTTATTTTTTAGTCTATTTGCCTTTATAAGGTTTCAGAAGTTCAAATAGTCTACTTCTAGAAATTATTTCATTATAAGATGACCTATCAAATGGAACTACTGATTTTAATAACTCAATTAAAATTCACAAGTTATAGAAATACAAAAGATGTGACAAAAAACTTCCTTTTAATTTATTATGAAATGCACAAATAAGCTAATTGTCAAAAGTTCAAACAATATAGTAAAAAGTGAAAGTCCACCTTCACAGTACTCCTTGTTCCCATTTCTTCATTGTTAAAAAACTTGATGTGCATTCTTCCATACCTTTTTCTTTATACTTATGTGTGTAATACATACATATTGCTCAGACATATATTTAAAAAATTACACATATTTTTCTCTGCTCTTAACATTTTAATTTTGAAAATAACTTCAAATTTAAAGACAAGTTTTCAAGACAGTATAAAGAATTCCCACAACCTTATACCAGAGTCACCAATTTTTTAAAATATTTTGCCATATATGCTTTATCACTCCCTCTCTCTCTGTATATGAGGGGTCTTCAAAAAGTTCATGGAAAGATTCATATTATCTTTTAATTCTGAAGTACCCTCAGGTTTGTGGAAAAATAAAATTGAAAGATAATATGAATCTTTCCATAAACTTTCTGACGTACTCTCATGCTTTTTTTTCTTCTGTACCATTTGAGAGTAGGTTGCATTCATCATGTCCATTTATCCCTCAATAGATACTTCAGTATATCTTTACTACAAATTAAGATATTCTCTTAGGGCCGAGCTAAATGAAGAAGCCACAGACTGAGAAAAGATAACTGCAGTGTATACATCTGAAAAAGAGCTCATATCCAAAAATATACTTTTTAAAAATGCAAATCAATAAGAAAATAGCCACTTCACAAAAGATAATACCCAAATAGCTAATGAACATATAAGAAGTGTCTAACATTATTATTTATCAGGAAAACGTCAAAAAAAAAAAAAAAAAAACCACGAACCTGGGCTTGCAGGTTAGCTCAGTTGGTCGGAGCGCAGTCTTGTAACACTGAGATCAAGGGTTTAGATCTCTGAGCAGCCAGCCCCACCCCACCCCCCATAAAATGATAAAAATCACAAACCAAACCTATTGACATGAAGAGGGTCACAAAGAAAAAGCACAAATATTTACTGATATTTTTTAAACAAAATTAAACCTATTTGCACATACACTTATTTACACAAAGTTGATATTCAACAAGTACACTAATTCAACCCATCTGCTAATTAAGGCCACTGTGTTTAGTCAATATCTGTGCTCTACCAATCTCTAAACATTTTTACTATCATCCTATAACATGCAAAGAAAAGAATAAGGAAAAATACACAACAAAGATGAACAGTAGTTACTTAGTGGTAAGCGGTTTAGGATGATTTTCATTTTCTTCTTTTACTCATCAATATTTCCTAAAATATTTATTTGTTACTTTTACCTCTATTAGGTTATTGGGGGCAGGGGGCTTCTTAGGATAATCCTAAAATCTCATCCCACCTAACCACAAATCATTATAATATTAATGAAGTTATCAAGAAAAGGAAAATAGAAGAAATTAACTAAAACTAAAATTTATTTTCATATTGGAATTTTTTATTATAACTTTGCCAAAATGAGTCTGAACTTAATGTTTTTCTACATAAATCTATCACACAACTAAAGGATATGTAGTTGCATCAAAATTAATTTTTCATTAAAAAAAAGCTGTCTTTAATACTGGAGTTCTATTTTAACACAAAACAAAAAACAGAAAAAAAAAAGACCAGAGTAAACATCATAAATTTAAAGGTCAGAAAAGTATAAATCCTTACCTGAGTAAACATTCACTAAATAATCTTTGAAATATAGTGTCCTCCTTAAAATTACTATTTTTTAAGATTTACTATTTAAACAGTCACTTACCTATGATGTTTTCTTATCTCTGCACATTCTACTGCCATCCCAAATACAACAGCACTTGCTGGTATAACTTTCCCATACTTTTTACAATTACCATTTTCACCTTTGGTCTAAAAATATAACAATAAAAATTATATTATTATATGTACACAGAAATGTGTATATTATAAGCTATGAAAATTAATTTTAAAAGCAGGATAAGGATTTTTTTTTTTAAGTATTTTCATTGCTGTGTATATATATTTTCTAAAGGAAGGAAGGAAGGAAGGAAGGAAGGAAGGAAGGAAGGAAGGAAGGAAGGAAGGAAGGAAGGAAGGAAGGAAGGAAGGAAGGAAGGGAGAAGGGAGCTAATAAGTCTGCATAGAACAAAACAGATTTGGATATGACTTTCATTGAGAAACTGAAATCATCATTGCCTACTTGTAACATAAGTTGCTCTTTTCAATCATTAACTAGCTACTTTAAATTTAAATCAATTTCTGTAAGTAATGAATTTTTATTACAAGTTAAAATCTTTTCATTGGGCTGGTCAGTTAGCTCAGTTGGTTAGAGCATGGTGGTGATAAAACCAAGGTCCAGGGTTTGATCCCTGTACTGGCCAGCTGCCAAAAAACAGAACAAACAAATAAAAAACAAAAAAATAAATAAAATCTTTTCATTCATAATACACATTACATAAATCAAATCTGTGATTTGTGAGCTATAGTAGAAGATTTCAATGCAAAATATATTTAGGCTATTATAAGTTAGTTCCATCCCATCAGTAACCTGGGTTCAACAGGTACCTTAAAAACACACCAGCCAGTTATCACAACATTCCCTCTTGATAATATGCCAAAATTCCAAGCAGTGGAGGCTGTGAGACTGAAAGAAAATACCTCCCTTTCTCAACCCAACTCAAGAATATCATAGTCAGTCCCTCCACAAAGTAACACCAATTCCTGTGAATTCCTTCCAAGAGTACTTTTACCTGTGTACTTCATTTGGGCACATAAGTATACCTTATATTATGTTGTTACTAAAGGGTTTTTTTTGCATGGATTTCTTTCTAACTACACAGCATATATCTTGACAGCAGAAAATATATTTCATACTGCTTTGAAAATACACTAGGGGCTCAATAAATCTCTACTGAAATAATTAATTCTTAATCAAGTGTTTTGTGCTTCTTACCTTTGGCTGCAAAAGTAAATGCTCCCATGCATGAATCAAACTCTCCACAATTCCTTCTCCAAATAAACCTGCATCGACAGTTTCTGTTACAACTAGGGACACTCTATAGAATGATTTTTTAAAGATATATGTAAGTAAAATATCATGCTATTATATAAAGATGTCAAAGCTGAGAGGAGAAAGGAACAGCATATTATAGAAACAGTCCATTCATAAAAATTTTCTAACACATTTCATTTTTAATCTACCCCTGAATCTTAAGGAACTTGGCACTAATGTTCCTGGAGCTCCTCTGTTCTCCACTGGCTCCTTCTCCTTGGTTGGGGGTAGGAGGGGACAGGGAAAGGGGATGACAACCTTCACTTGGCCCTGTTGCCTCCTCAGGATATTCTTTCATTGCCTAAATCCTTAAGAGTAGTTTATACCAATTACCTTCACCAGTCCCCTTCCTTAATGCTGAGCAACTGAACATCTATCTCCAATGCCCTATAAAAATACTTTCTATCATCAATGATTCCCTACTTATCAAAATGAATATAGCTTTCCCTCTCAAAATCCAATCTCTCCCTTCTATGATACTGCATTACCCATGTTTGCCTCTTACACATTGATTGTGCCTCTCTTGTCACTGCTCTTAGTTTATTCATTACTTGTGAGTCTTCACAAAACCCTGGTGCACAGAGCTCTACTCTTCCACCCATTCTTTCTTTGTAAAAAATTTTACTCAAAGACACACCAAAATAATATCTCCCTTCTCTGAACTCCTTTAGCACTTATTGCCAGTGTCATTCATTTGTGTAGTTAGATAATAAAGAAAAGTTTCATGAATATTCTTTATCTTCCTTTCTAGATTGTAGGTGCCTTGAGGGCAGGAATGACTTTGGTATCCTCCCACAGTGCCTAACCCCAATATTATATATGGAAAATACTTAATATTTACAACTGCATACATTCATTTAGAATGTAGAACGTATCTCAGATCATCTAGTCCAACATCTTGAAGTCTAGAGATTTACTTAAGGTCAAAATGAATTAATAACAAGAGTCTGAATTGAAATCCTTTTCTCCTGATCCAAAGCCAGTAGATCTTTCTACAAGATTATCTGTGAGAAAAATGCAGATTAGCAGATTAAATTAAGGTAATTTTGATTCATGCTATGGACCAAATTGTATTCCCCCCAAAATTCACATGCTAAAGTCCTAACCCACAATGTGACTGTATTTGGAGATACAGATTTTAAGAGGCAATTAAGATTAAATTAGGTCACCAATCCAAAGACTGGTGTCCTTTAAGAGAGGAAGAGACGAGACACTGGAGATCATTTCTCTCCACACATACACACATACATTCACACACACACACACACACACACACACACACACACGGCCATGTGAAGATACAATGAGAAGGCAGCTATCTGCAAGCCAGGAAGAGAACTCTCCCAGAAACCAAACTTCCTGGCACCTTGATTATGAACTTCTAGCTTCCAGAACTATGAGAAAATAAGTATCTGTTGTTTAAGCCGCCCAATCTGTGGTATTTTGTTATGGCAGCTCAAGCAGACTAAGACAATTAAGGACATTTTTTTTACCCTACAAAACGGGTATAATATCTGCCTCAACAATCTAATAGGACTTCTTTCACAAGAACAAATTTAGAGACCTCTGAAAAGTATAAGTACCATGCAAACATAAATATTATTACATATACAGAAAAAGAATTTTTAAAATCATAGTTCAAGCAATGATAGAGTTAAAAAAAATTCCTCTTTCAATATAAACTGAATTTAAGTAAAATGAGAAGATAGACAACCCTGGAAAAGTAATCAAGCCAAGTGCTACATAAAAAACTGAATCTAGTTCTGGACCAGATAATTTTTAAATCCCTTCTTGCTCTAAAATTCCATCACCCTTGTGATATGGGTCACATTGAGATAACATACTAAAAAGCCAAGACTTAGGATTATATTCAAAGCATTTAAAGGGCACAGGACAAAATACACTGACAGCTGACACTTCCAAAGCTTTCATTTTAAACAAGGATATAATACGAAATGTCCTAAGTCCACTGAGTTTGATCAGCTCATGTTTTAAGTATAATTTTTAAATCATTATTGACCACACACAATGTATTACCCATTTTTCGCTCACCTAGCCTGGGAACCCTCACCAGCAACCCATATCCTACCCAACCCAAGTGGTACCTTCTTTGGGAAACCTTCGGTTAGGACTGCAATCCTCATGACTTCTTTTCTGAATCCTTGCTATTTATACAT
Organism: Galeopterus variegatus; assembly: GCF_000696425.1. Taxonomy (NCBI): domain Eukaryota; kingdom Metazoa; phylum Chordata; class Mammalia; order Dermoptera; family Cynocephalidae; genus Galeopterus; species Galeopterus variegatus. Next base: position 173,116 of record NW_007726301.1, on the reverse strand, counting down.
TCCAGCACACTAACAAGTACTCGACTATAAACTACAATTGTACTAAAGTATAGCAGAAGATCTTGTAGTCATTCTCAATTTAACCAACTAACTGGAACAACACTCACCTAGCCTGGGAACCCTCACCAGCAACCCATATCCTACCCAACCCAAGTGGTACCTTCTTTGGGAAACCTTCGGTTAGTACTGCAATCCTCATGACTTCTTTTCTGAATCCTTGCTATTTATACATTCCAGCACACTAACAAGTACTCGACTATAAACTACGATTGTACTAAAGTATAGCAGAAGATCTTGTAGTCATTCTCAATTTAACCAACTAACTGGAACAACAGTTCTTTCTGAAAACCATTCACTCTGTAAAACATTCTAATGCCTATGGCTACTAGGCTCCTTTCCAGAATGCCTGCATACCTATTCTCTCAGCGATTGAGCTGAATGGTCATCAAGAGTCAATTGTAGGCTGACCAGTTGTACTTATTATCATAATTTCATATTTTATTATCATAATTTCATGTTCTCTCAGCAACTGAGCTGAATGGTCAAGAGTCAGTTGTAGACAGATCAGTTTATTCCAGTTGTACTTATTATCATAATTTCATATTTTATTATCATAATTTCATGTTCTCTCAGCAACTGAGCTGAATGGTCAAGAGTCAGTTGTAGACAGATCAGTTTATTCCAGTTGTACTTATTATCATAATTTCATATTTTATTATCATAATTTCATGTTCTCTCAGCAACTGAGCTGAATGGTCAAGAGTCAGTTGTAGACAGATCAGTTTATTCCAGTTGTACTTATTATCATAATTTCATATTTTATTATCATAATTTCATGTTCTCTCAGCAACTGAGCTGAATGGTCAAGAGTCAGTTGTAGACAGATCAGTTTATTCCAGTTGTACTTATTATCATAATTTCATATTTTAATAAAATATTACAGAAGATAAATAAATATGACTGCAAGAAGAGAACCCTTATGTCTAAGGACACTAAGCTAAATGCTCTGGAAAAAAATCAAAGCCAAGTCACCCAGATAATTGCTACTGAATTACAAAAAAAAAAATAATAATAATAATGAGTTTAATTGGGAATATAACAATGCAATGGTAATGTGCATGCCACATGTGTGTATTCAGGGAGGTAAAGGAAGACAGAGGGTTTTAAAAACTATGTGCATGCATATTCAAGGAAGTAAAAGGCAAAGAGTTTTAAAGAAAAAAATGATGGAGGATTATATAATCATTTTGGAATAACTATCCTTGGCTACAGAAATCAATAACAGGGTGGTGTCAATCCAAGGCTAGACAGACAGTTGCTGGGAAGATGTCCTCATAGAAGTATTTTTTGTGTAAGGTTACAATGGTCTTCATGCAAGGTTGTGGTTTTGCAGAGTCCCTTGTGATAATTTTTGTTATCAGGCATTTGTGCATGAGAACCCTCCCTTTGTGGCCCTCCCAGTCTTTATTTGTCAGGGGTTTTTTTGTTTTTTTTTTAAAGCAAGCAATTCTGTTTTGATTCTGACAACTTTTTCAGGTTGTATTGCACATAGTTAGTATGCAGCTCACATGACATCAAATTTCAGCAGCACCCAAACTGGTCTACACTCCCTTCAACATGAGAGTTCTCTGACCATATCCTTGGATTTAGCGATCTCAATTTGCTGCATACATTTCTAAAATGCTTACTCTCAATTTTCTATACTTATCTGTCATTAACCAGTAATTTGTGGCCCAGCACCAGCATATGGACCACACATTGAACAGAACTGAGCTAGTAGAACTCTTTTCATTGATACTTCACAAGCACCATTAAGCATTCTATCAATTTTAAAGAAACTTAATCAGACTATTGATTCTGGGTATGACTTAAGCAAAAAAAAAAAAAACCACATTCTGGAACTCCAAACAGAAGACCATACTCTAACAAAAAGCCAAAAAGCAATGGCCCTATATCAAATAAGTACTCATGTTTTAGGTTAAAATTAAAAATGTTAAAGTTAGTGTACATTACTTTTAAGTTATCTTGAAGGTAAAGCCATCCTGTTCTTATTTTGCAACTGCCATAGCATACAGTACAGTACGAATATACCGTATACAATCATTATTTGTTGAGAGACTAACTTAGCAATGGTTTCAAAAAATTTTCCAAATATCAATGATCAATCTGTTGAGTCAAAGCTAAATATATGCCAATGCTCCTAATAATTTCCTGGGTTTGTGCTTCCCTTAGGTTTGATACTTAATATACTATCAATTTTTTAAAACTGGAATAGTAATCCAAAAGGAATAAATCACAGCCATCTCTACGATGATATGCTCAGTCCCATGAGCCCTCCTAGCAAACCACCAAACCTAGAAATGGTCTTGGAGACCCCAATGTAGCCAGTCATCGACTTAAAGCCAAATTCATCCTTTTTTGCCTGTTCTGTGGAAGATGTATCTGGCCCTTTAATATTTTTCCGCCAGTTGGTGCAAGGGTGAGTTCTGTCAGTAAAAAGTGCTGGAGAGACAATGCAGGAGAAAAGTCTTTCCACTTCCTAGTTCCAGTATGCTCAGGGCTTCTCCAGCACCAGGCTCCTGAAGTGCATGGTAGCCAGCAGAATCCAGTGGTCAACAGCTTTCCCCAGGACACCCCTTCTCCCTTTGGGTGGTTTTCTAATTGAGTGCCTCTAGTGAGGCACTTCTCCATGAGGCTTTCTCTGGCACCACGGAAGGCAAAAAAAATTCCAGTAAATCCCAGAGAACAGATTTACAAGTTTCCTGGCAAGGCACCACAGTGACTTCTCTGCCATTCTGTAAACTACATCTGTGCTCTCTCCAAAAAGGTCTGAATCTCAGCCTCGTGGGGGGAACTCTTCCTTGGATAATCTACCTGAGCCCTTGGGGCAGTGTCTATTATGCAGTATATTATATAATATTAAAACTGCTAAGATACTACATCTTAAATCTGTTATTCCTACATTGAGTTCTCTTTACTTTATACTAGCCAATCCCACACTACCCCAATACCATTACAGTTAATAATTCTTTATATTAAACCTTCCCTGTTCAACTAAATCATACCCTTGATCCAGGCTGATACAGAATAATTCTTAACAGGTAATACTGAAATCACTACAAACCTGAAGAGATGCTCCCCCATACTATTGCAAATCACTTCATCATCAGGAAACAGTTCCAAGGCCTGTTCATAGCAACCAAGTAAGTCTTGTATTCGATTGAGAGCATCAAGCTCTTCAGCCCATCTGAAGAGTGTATACTGAAAAGTTTCCTTTATGAAGAAGAAAAAAATAGTGAATTAGTTAATAACATAAAGGATAAAAGAATATACACTAGTTGAAGATACCAGAGAATGGAACGTAACTATTACTGAATAATCACCTTAAATTTCATTTAGCTTTCGTAGGCACTGTTTGCTGAATAAACAAATGCACAAGTAAATGAATTTTACCACCTACATGACAATAATAAACAGAATCAGACAGTTTGACCTCTCTAAACTCCCTCCAATTCTTAGCTGCTACTTCACACTCTACTGGTTCTCCTCCTATCTCTTTTTTATGAACTCCTATGTTTTAGAGTTTGTCCTTGACCCTCTTCTTTTCTCATCCATCCCTAATGCATTAATTATCAACTATGTATTAATGGTTGCTACATCTACATTTCCAATCAAGACCCTCTCCTATAAACCTCAGACTCATATGGGCCCGCCCGGTGGCGCACTGCGCTGGTGCACCGCTTGGGAAGTTCAGCTGCGCTCCCGCCGAGGGTTCGGATCCCACATACAGACCGGCTCCCGCTCACTGGCTGAGCGAGGCGCGGGGGGCAGCACCAAGGGTTGCGATCCCATTGCCGGTCCAGGTCCGGTATGGGGGCGACACTGAGGGTTGCGATCCGTTGCCGGACACGGAAAAAAGACAAAAAGGGTTGCGATCCCATTGCCGGTCCAGGTCCGGTACGGGGGCGACACTGAGGGTTGCGATCCGTTGCCGGACACGGAAAAAAGACAAAAAAAAAAAACCTCAGACTCATAAATACAACTACCTTTTAGTTACCTCAACCAAGCCCTGGATCTCCAGCCATCTCAAATCTAGCTCAATTCAAATATTTCCTGAACAATTAGTGTGCAAAGAACTGGAGTTAACACACAATAATGAACAAGATAAATCTTGTTCTTATCCTCACAGAGGCCCTGTAGAGAGAAATTTAACAATTTTGAAAAAGTTCAAAATGTTCTAAGCTGAACCAATCATATTCCTGTCACACAGTATGCAAGATTAAGGTACCATTACTATAATTCCACATAAAATGTTTCAAACCCAGCCAATGCCCTCTCAATATCTTTAATCTGTCACTTCCTCTCCATCCCCATTGTTACAACCTAATCTGGCCCTTGCCAGTACAACCACTTGTTGTACTACAATAACCTTCTCACTGTCACCCTATCTCCAATTTCATCTCCATTCAGCCATTCTCCATACTACAACACTGTGGAAAGAGGGAAGTTTTAGTCATTCCAGCTTTATCATGAAAACATTTCAAATCATCTTCACAAATTTTATAAAGAATTGATACCTGAAATTGAATCTTGACTGAGTTTACTAAAGAGACACGGATAAGAAAGGAGAATCTAGGGTGTGAGGGTAAAACACAGATTACATGAAATAGATCAGGAGATCTACAGATAAGCAGTTTGGTGTGGCTGGAGTGTGAGTATGGGGAATAGGAGCAGTAGGAAATGAGACTCTTACAAAGTGCCAGTGCGAAGAAATACAGACTTTGTTCTGCAGGAAACAGAACTAGTTACTGAACCCTACTGAATGCCAGGCATTGCAATACAAATTTTAGATATACTTTTACTACACATTAAATATCTTTAAGAGAGGTATTGTCTCTGTTTAACAAAAGAGGAAACTAAGAAACGAGAAACAAAGAATTGAAAAAGAACACTTGTATTGATCCATTACTCTACTGCTGCCTTGGAAGCAAACTGTATCTCAGCATATCATCATCTCCTCCTAAAGCAAGCCAGCTGGTCCTCAAATTCACATTAAATTTATGTGAACTACAAAGGTCTAGATGCTATGGACAGATGGTGGGTAGAGGATAGGGATGCTCCTAAACACCCTACAGTGCACAGGACAGTTCCCCACAACAAAAACTTGTCCCATCCAAAATGTCAACAGTGTTGAGGTTGAGAAACCCTAGCTTAAATAAACCAACGTAGCTTGAGGCTAAAAACTGAATATAAAATTAAGCTAAATCATTTTTCGAAATTTAGATTCTAAAATTACTTGGGGAAAAAACCCCACAACATTTCAATAGAATAACTTCTACAAATAATTGAAACTTTAAAATGCATCATCAAATGATGATTATTTTAAGCCATGCAAACTTTATTCAACTAGAGACCCAGAACATTCTACACAAAGTCGGGACAAATGCAAAGGCCCTTAGACAGGAGCATGCTAAAAATTAGATATAGGGGACGAGAGATGACCAGCCGAGGCCTGACTTTGCAATTTGAGGGCCTTTGGGATGTTAAGTGAGTTGGAAATTTTGAAACAGAGAAGATCATTTGACTTTTGTTATAAAAAGCTGGCTGTGTTGGGTTGGCCGGTTTGCTCAGTAGATTACAGCGCAACACTGCAGCACCAAGGTCACGGGTTCCGATCCCCGTATAGGCCAGAAGCCAAAAAAATTTTTTTTAAAGCTAGGTGTGTTGAGAAGCCTATTGCAACAGTAGGCAGGAGATGAGAGGGCTGAACCAGGGCAGTAAAGAAGGCGGTGAGAAGTGGTAAGATTCTGGACATACGCGTATTTTGAAGGTGCAGCTGACAGGATTGCTTGGCAGGTCGTGGGTGTGAATAAAAGAAAGGAGTCGAGGATGAACAGTAAATATTAATAGCAACCACCAGCCACACATCCTAGCCTCTTCCTCCATTTATTTTTTATTTTTTATTTTTTACGAGAACGGAGGTCCTGCCAGCAAGCGAAAGGAAGAAGGACCCTCACCTTCACGTCGTCTTTCAGCTCCGGCGCCAGGCTGAGCACGAGGAGGTAATGAGCATAGGCAGTGCCGAAGTCCTGAGCTCCCAGACAGTGCTCTGCGCTCTGCAAGGACCGTGACACCAGCTCGTCCCGGCCGGCTGCTCCGGCGCCATCCCCGGCGCCCCGGTGGGGCCTGGGCCGCGAGTTCGGCATGACAGAGTCCCCGCTCGTATGACCAAAGGGCAGATGCTTTTGTAGACAGAACAACACTGTCTCGATGCTACACTTCCATGCGACTGACAAGAACACCGGTACAAGAAAGGTATTCTTCGACTACGGGTGAGCGCACCCGCTTCGGCCGAGGCGGAAGTACCCCCCCCGCCCAGACGCAGAGCGCACAACACGACGCACACTCCGCAACTGCAGACAACTGCCGGCGGCGCACGCTACGCGAACGTCAGCGCGCCCGACGTGCGTACGCCACCGCCCCGCCCCCTCAGACGGGCGGCAAGGAGCGCCTACTGCGCGTGCGCTGAGGGGGATCCTTATAACAAGACCTTTCCACTCTGTCGCTCTTCTTTCTCCCGGCTGCGAGGAGAGCTTGCTGTATGTCTTCTGTTGCCTCCAGGAGTGTGTGGCTTCTACTGCTGGGTCCTTATAACAAGACCTTTCTACTCTGTCGCTCTTCTTTCTCCTGGCTGCGAGGAGAGCTTGCTGTATGTCTTCTGTTGCCTCCAGGAGTGTGTGGCTTCTACTGCCAAGACCCTACTATGCAAATCCAGTCAACGCAAAGCTGCACCCGTTCGTGAGGATCAGTCAGGCATTTGTGGTGATGCTTAATGCGTTTTGGATAGTGATGCACCAAATGTCAAAATGGCAAGATTGAAAGAACCCAGAGATAACTAAAGCTCCTTAGATGTGGTAGAGGAAATGGTTTCACAGGCATTATTTTAAATCATTCTCACAAAATCTTGTGAGGTGGATCTTTGGAACACGCTCTTCTTCTAAAAGATGGAAAAGGTGACATCCTTAGAAATGACTTGCTCAAGGTTACACAACCAGTTAGTGGCATAGACGTGGCTCAAGTCTAAGTTCCCTGACCATCTGTTCAATTGTTTTAAGACAAGCTTAGAGATTATTTCACTATTCGGTATATTACCACCATACAGTAGTTATATTAATACATAAAAAAAAGTTTTTCTACATTCATGTGTGGCCCTAAGGTATAGATTTTAACCTTAAAAGGGGTGCATAGGAATTCCAACTGAAAGAAGTCATTTTTGCCCCCATTTTCAAATATGTTAATGGTGAATATCTTACTTAACAAAAAACAAAAAACAGCATTTTGCACATCAAGCTAACAAGGCTTTGGGGGCTCCTCCAATTCTTAAAAATCCAACATTTTCATGCCTTTGTGCCTTCCCTTGTGGTCTAGTTATCTGAACCACACTTCCTTTTGAGCACTTACGTATCTAAATCTTAATCGGTTCTTCAGGATCCAGTTCATTAGATGGTGACCTGCTCCCCAATCAGAAAGTTTCTCAAAGGCAGGAACTGTTCTTAACCATTGTTGTAACCTTTGCATCTAGCCCAGTATGGCACAAAATAAGGATATAAGATGTTTTTTAAGTTTAATGGAAAGTACTGTGCATCCCCCACTCCCAGGTTTTGCATGTAGCCTTTTCCAACTATTCATGTCCTTATTTCTCTCCCATCCTTAGTTGCTACTTTCTTTACTAAACAATTTAGAACTTATTTATATGGTATTTTCCTACCAGGACTGAAATGCCTAAGGATAAGGCTTCTCTATTCCCAGTAGGATGCAGTAAAACATAGAAAGGCCATTGGACTTTTTAAAAAAGTGTGTATTTTAGTCCAAGCTTGATTCTTTCTAGCCCATCCGGTAACTCTTCCTTAAGATTCATTATTTGTTAAAAGGCCTAATAAAGATTCCTTTCCTACTTTAGTCACAAGATTGCTATAACCATCGAATGAGACTATGTATAAAAACATTTTATATATAAGATATACATATATAGTTGATGCTATTCATTGTTACTATTATCTAGAATCATTAAAAAATTATCTGGATCATTAAAATAAAAATTTTGTTAACACCTGTAAGCATTTGATCAGAAGTGTATGCAACCCATATCCTTTCAGAGTCTAATGTAATTGGCTGAAACCTCTTTCCAGAAAGCATGGAGAGACTTCCCAGTCTTTCTCTCCAGAGATTTGGATTGAAGTAGAATCATTTAGGCTTCATCATTCTAGCGCCTCTGTGATTCCCTGCTTTGGCTGAATTACTTCACTTTACAAATTATATTGTATTTTAGGCATGCTTTCCACTTCCAAAATGGCAGGATTTGTTTTGTTTTACTTTGTTTTTCAGTCTGTTTGGTTTATTGAGGTAACCCAAGTACCTAGAACTCCTACGCTGCATGAAGCTTGAAGTGAACATAATAGGTTAAGAGACTGAAGAGGGACTTGGCAGGAAGTGGAGAAAGGGCAGAGAAAAAATTAAAGAAGCCAAATTTGGTTAATTTGTTACTAAAACCCCAAAGGTCCGTTTGCTCGCTGCTCAATAGCCAATAATTGAGAGACAAGTGTTGGTGTAAGGGAACGTAGCCTTTAATCAGGAAGCTGGGGAAATGGAGGACTCATGTCTCAAAGACCATCTCCACTCTTCCCAGACTTGCCAAAGGGTTTTATAGGGACAGGTGATAGGAGGGCTGATTCATGGTGATCTAAGCGGGGACATGCATGCATCAGATAAACATCAAAGAACTTCTCAGGTGGGAGCTGATTGTTGGGAATATAGAATGGTTTGGTCAGGACCCTGGTCTGGTTGGGTGTGGTTCATCACATCCTTTGTAAGCAAATTGTGTGTGTGTAGCTAGTGCACATGTACACCAATGTATCTTTTTAGTTTTGTTGCTATTCTTGAGTTTTTCAAAGAGTAGTTTTAGTGAAGCAAGTGGGCAGGCATCTGCCTTGGGAGTCTGCCATGCCCGGCCATGCTTTCCAACCTATGGCTTCCAAGGACGTGTTTGCTGGTTACCTAGCTCATAGACCTGCATGTAAGGGGTCTGGTAACCAAGCTGGCATGTGAGGGGTCTGAGGACCCAGCCTGGCATGTGAAGGGTTTGTGACCCAGTCTGTGAACGGGCTTGAAGGGTCTGTGAGCTCCAGAACCAGCCCTAGCTCGACAAGTGGCCCAGTTGGTGCAGGATTACTGGCAGGTAAAAGAGCCCGACAACTGGTGTGGTCATGTAGCTTTACAATTGGTGTCATGAACAGGAGTAAGAGCTCTACAACTGGCGATGTTGACAGGATTCTGACATTAGCAGTAGCTTGACAATTGGCTACGTTGGCAGGATTCCAACATTTGCTGTAGCTCCATAGCTCTTCCCAGACTTGCCAAAGGGTTTTATAGGGACAGGTGGTAGGAGGGGTGATTGATGGTGATCTAAGCAGGGACATGCAGGCATCAGATAAATATCAAAGAACTTCTCAGGTGGGAGCTGATTCATGGTGACCATCCTCAATGAAGTAAAGTCACAGATTCAGTTCCTGTTAACCTAAAAAAGATCTAGTTAGTAAGCTAGTAAAGAATGGCCGCCTGGGTTAATAATTTTCTCTTTTTTTTTTTTCCTTTTTGTCTTTTTTCGTGACCAGCAACGGATCGCAACCCTCAGTGTCGCGCCCGTACCGGACCGGGACCGGCCAAGGGATCGCAACCCTCGGTGTTGCTCCCGCCCCTCGCTCAGCCAGTGAGCGGCCGGTCTGTATGTGGGATCCGAACCCTTGGCGGGAGTGCCACCGCGCTTTCCAAGCGGCGCACTATAGCAGTGCACCACCGGGCTGGCCCCAATAATTTTTTCTATAATTACTCTACGTACAGTGTGAGCAAAAGTCATTATGATCTAGCAATCATGTTCCAAGCGGCGCACTATAGCAGTGCACCACCGGGCTGGCCCCAATCATTTTTTCTATAATTACTCTACGTACAGTGTGAGCAAAAGTCATTATGATCTAGCAATCATGTGAAAAAAGATCATTGTATTCTAATGTCCAGCTGCAAGCTATGCGGTTCAGGTTACAAGAGTAAGAAAAAAAAAAAAACTTTTTAATTTAGAATTTCAACAAAATGGAGTTACTTCTGTTCAGCCTGTTACAAGATCATATTTTCCATACAAGTATCCCATAATATTCTCTGTAATCCATAATTCATCTTAATTATTGCATTATATTGGCATGTAAGGTATCCACCATGTGCAATAATGTTTCTAGTGGGAAAACAAACTAGGAATTCCATTCGGAATGCCAAGGACTCATGTTACCCTGCTGTCAAGGGATGCAGACCTGCCCTAGCTACTGGAGTGGGTCAGAGCCTTGAGGTCAGGGATCCAGCTGGGGTTGGGTCTGAGGAGGAATGCAGAAGTGGAGGGGCCAGACCTGCAGTTACAGGGGTGGAGACCCTGAGGTGTGGTCCAGGTGTTTTTATTAGTGTGGTCCTCTGCAGAAGGATTATGTTGGGATTGTCCCATCTTAATTTTTCCCCCCAGCTCCAGGATTTGGCTTGCCAACCTCCCTTTTCGTAGATGCTACTCATCACTTGTGAGCAGGGACTCTTTCCTTCTTGCCCCACCAAGGGCCCCAACAAGTTTCATATTTCCTTAATTCTGCTGCTGCAAAGTCAGGTCTGAACCTTTCTGTAGCTTAGTACAGATAAAATGTGGATCCACACTAATGGTGAGTTTCTGGCACACTGAAGACTGAGGCATCATCATTCAACTACTTTTCAGAAAGAAACTGAAATGGGGTCACCCTGCGCATTTTATTATGGGAGTGGAGGCAGGGCTGAGATCGAGGCTTGGTTAAGGAGGGTCTGATGTCATGAGTGTCTGTGGGATGCTCATCTTAGGGGCTGCCAGGTGGAAGAAGAAGGAAGCAGCAATGGGATTTATTACCCTTCCTCCCTCTCCAACTTCCTCTTTCCTCTGGACAAAAATTAGGATGGGGCTTGGTCCATTAGACTATCTGTGGTTCCTTAGCTATAATTAACATGTAAAGGACATAGACAAGCATTCAGCAGAGTATCCTGCACAAACTAGCAACACGATGGTGTTTGTTGAGAGAGAGAGAGAGAGAGTGTGTGTGTGTGTGTGTGTGTGTAGGTCAATTATACCTAGTTGTGTTGACAATTGAAATTAAAGGCTACAAATTGCAAAC
>NW_007726301.1:159184-161754 GCF_000696425.1 Galeopterus variegatus | reverse complement strand
GCCACCGGGCCGGCCCCTATGATAACTCTTTTCTAATTACTCCATGGACACTTCAAAAGCTAGAACTCGAAGTTGAATATAAAATTCTAATAATGGCCAGATTGATTCTGGTTTCAGAATTGGAGTATACAAGGCCTTTAAAAATGTGACAGCAGAGTTCAGAGACAATGTTAGAGAAATCCGTTTATTGAGTGCTACTCTGTACAAGGTACCATATGTGTTTCTGGAGAACCTGTCCAAATCCCCTGCTTCAGATGCCACACAAGGTGTTGGTGCAGTTGAGGGTGGGTGGTAGGTGGATTCCAAGCAATCTGAACAGAGAATGTTCTAAACAAAGCATCCAAGAAAATGCTGAAATCCATTGAGGAGCAAATAATCTAAACCTGAGAGTTACCTCAACTCTTTATACTTCTCCCACCATTCCCCATCAATCACTACTAGTCAAGATCCTAGGAAGAAAAGAATCAAGGCACTTAATTCAAGAGAGTTTAATAGATGGAATGATGGAATATTTACAAAGGTGAGGGAAGTAAGGAAAAGATTTAACAAAGTTTGTGAGGTACCCAAAGGCTAGTAACAACTGGGAGCTATTATCATCCATGGTCCAAAGGAGCAGAAGGAGGGGACTGACTGTATTACCACAACCTAGCCGTGGAAGAAGGGCCACCTCAATGGAGGTGTGGCCATAGTAAAGGAGAGAATTCTGTGACCTTTTTCTCCCTTTGCTGTCCAATCTCTTACTGGTGCCTCCTATTTGCAGAACCCAATCCAAAGTCAGCCAGTAACAGAGCTTGAATGATAAGACCTGTGGAGGTCAGCTTCCCTTCAGGGCTCAGAGAAGGAAAAAGAAGAGTAGAAAATGGTTCTGTAGGGCATTGGACAATAACCAGCATAATTAACAAGTTGTTGTTGTTGTTGTTGTTTTCCCCAGTAATATACTGGAAAACATCGATCATTTTATAGGAATGAACAATTCTAAGAAATGATTTATAAGTGAGTTGCCAGTAGGACAACGGTCTCTCATAAATCTAGTTAGGGCAACAAGATATAGAATAAATAAATATAAGGAATATGGATAAATTATATTATTCTCAATATATTATAACTCATATTTATGATGAGAATTTTTTTGTGACTCAATAAAAGGAGTTGGAAAGTTAGACTTTTTTGCTGTTTCTCCAGGAGACTCTGTGATCTGATTCTAATAAACAGTGGTAGTCATCTATATATAAATATAATTTTATATCTTGGCAATAATTTATTGAATACTTTCTGTATACTAGGCAATGTTTTAAGCAATTTAATGTTTCACTGGCTAGCATCTGTTTCTGGGAACTGCTTATATTAATTAGCTTTCACTGAGTTATGTTACATAAAAAACAACTCAGAAAGTTCAGTGCTGTCTTAGTCTATTCATGCTGCTTTAACAAAATACCTGAGGCTGGGTAATTTATGAATAACAGAAACTTGTTTCTCACAGTTCTGGAGACTGGGAAGTCTAAGATCAAGATGCCAGCAGGTTCAGTGTTTGGGAAGGGCCCAGTCTCTGCTTCCATGATGGCAGCTTGAACTCCGAGTCCTCCAGAGGGGATGAATGCTGTGATCTCACATGGTGGAAAGACCAGAAAAGGGCAAAGGGGACCTAGTTACCCTTTTATAAGGTTACTAATCTAATTCATGAGGGCTCTGCCTTCATGACTTAATCACTTCCTAAAGGCCCCACTTCTTAATAGTGTCACATTAGCAATTTCGATATATGAATTTTGGAGGACACATTCAGGCCACAGCAAGCATCTTACAAAACAAAGGAATATTTCTTGCTTATGTTACATGTAGACTACAAATTGCCTATGGTGCTGCTCAGGCTTTGGGAAGGCTGTAGCTGTGCATCATGTATTGTCTCATCTTGGATTGCAGGTTGAACAGGCAGCTTCTTTGTGAAACCTACCCATTCTCATGGTAGCCAGGGAGCTGCTAAAAATCATGATGCCTCTTAAAGCTTCTGCACAAGTGTGTTGTATGTCATGTCCTCTCTCACTCTATTGGCCAAAGCATATTATAAGGTTAAGCCCAGCCTCAGTGGGGAGGGGATATATGAGGGCACTTCAAAAAGTTTGTAGACAAATAGAATTAAAAGATAATATGAATCTTTCCATGAACTTTTTGAAGACCCCTCATATACTCTTTCCTCAAGGAAGGGGATGCTTCAATTCACATATACGTGGAAAGGGAAGAACAAATAATTGGGGACAATTATACAATTTACTACACTGTTTCTCAGCTTAAACTCTGTGAGTTCTGTGGAAAATTCCATTTTCTTACATATCCCCAATTTTTGGCCACAGTTGATTTCTTCATGATGAGCATATAACACAAACAGAGCTCTTTTATTTTCCAATATTAATTGAGAAAGGAAAAAAAAAAGTAGATTCTGTAGTAGCCAAGTTGTATATTGTAAAACCTGAGAGTTATCACTGCCCATATTCCCCATCGTGTGGAAGCTATGCCACAGTGGCAGAAACAAGGCTAACACACAGAATTCACCAGTGAGTCCATCTAGGCAGGTTATG
>NW_007726301.1:155303-158514 GCF_000696425.1 Galeopterus variegatus | reverse complement strand
AATAATAAAAAGACAAATAACCCAATTAACATATAGACAAAGGATCTGAATAGACATTTCTCGAGAGAAGACAAGAAGCACAGGAAAAGATGCTCAACATCATTAGCCATTAGGGAAAGGCAAGTCAAACCCACCGTAGATCACTTCACACCCACTAATACGGCTATAAGCAAAAAAGTGCTGACCAAGATGTGGAGAAATTGGAACCCTCATATGTTGCTGGTGGGAATTTAAAATGTTGCAGTCTCTTTGAAAAATCATTTGGCAATTTTTCAAAATCTTAAACATAGAATTACCACATGATCAAGCAATTCCACTTCCAGCTATATATCTGAGAGAATTGAAAATATGTGTTCACACAAAAATTTGTATGTGGATGTTCATAGTGGCATTATTCATAATAGCTAAAAAAATAAAAACAATACAAATGTCCATCAGCTGATGAATGGATAAACAAAATATGGTATATCCATCATAAAAAGGAATTAAATACTGGTAAATACTACAGCATGGATAAATCTTGAAAACACATGCTAAGTTAAAGAAGGCAGTCACCAAAGGCCACACATTATATGATTCCATTTGTACAAAATGTTCAGAATAGGCAAATCTATAATAACAGAAAGTAGATTAATAGTTTCCTAGGGCTGGGATTGGGGGTGGGAGGTAGGGGATAGGTAGTGACTATCAATGTATACAGAGTTTCTTTTGGGAGAAATGAAAATGTTCTGGAATTAGATCGTGGTGATGGTCGCACAACATAGTTAATATACTAAAGACCACTGAAGCATATGCTTTAAAATGGTGAATTTTATGTTACGTAAAGTATATCTCAATTTTAGAAAGTGTTATAAAGGATGCGGGGAGAAAAAAGACCTGACAGGAGTTACCATTTCTGGGGAAGAAACTAACATATAAAAATTAGAGAAAATACAATCCTCTACTCAATTCAGTTATTGATTGCGGCTTCCCCTAAAAATTACATTAGAAGTTCATTTAAATGCCTGGAGTAAGTGGATAGATATTCAAGAAGGTGACTCGATCTGGGTCTTAAGGAAGGGGAAGTAATTTGGGATGTGCTGAGATAAAGGGAATGGTGTTATTCCAGGAGTAGGGACTAGCACAAGCAGAAGCAAAAAAGGTGGGAATGGATGCTGGAGAGAGTGAAGAAAGCTGTCTCCACAAAAAGCTATTTAATTCAGTTGAATTGCAGTGGCAATTAAAATTGAGAGTATGGAATGGTCCCCGATCATGGAAAACTGGACAATGAGGCAGGGGAGACTCTCTTGACTCTGAAGGCAATGATAGGATATTGTATGTATTTATTTTTTGAGGAAGAAGACAGAATTCACATTCCCGAAAGGCTGGAAGATTAATTTGACATCAGTTGCAAATTAAATTGTAGAAGAATTCAGGCATAAGAAAATTCAAGGCTGTACTAGAAAAACATCTCTGGGAGTAGGAGTAAGGGAGATGTAAGAAATTTTCGTTTCAAAGATAGAAAGGTTATTTGGAAACAAATTGCTGGTAATGAAGTAAAGAACCAAGTAAAAAATGAAACATTGGGCAATCAGAAAATTTCAGAGGAAAATGGAAACTGGAAAAAGATGACAACTTACAGAGAAGTGACAATTTTGAGATAATCACAGTAAATCAAATCTCCGTTAAACACAGAGGACTTCAAAAAGTTCATGGAAAATGTAATTCAAAGATAAAAATAAAAAATGTAAACTTTATTTTTCAACATAAGCTCCATTAAGTTCAAGACACTTTTATAAGCAATGATACCAGCCATTTAGTACATCCCTAAAGAACAGTGTTTTTCTATGTGTACGACAGTTATACATACTCAGATGAGGACCATAGAATCAACTTAACTGTAAGTTTGGACAAGAACTGAGGGATAATTTTATACAGCAACTTTATGTGCCAGTTAGTATCAGTACATTGTTGTATAAACTTCAAAAATGAAAACACACACATGACTTACCCACATGTACACATTTGAGTAGGAAACAAATGGTTGAAGGGATCAGCACTTTAGCTTTGGTGGTCTTGGAAGTTATAATACCTCAACTAGAACTAAGTAGAATCTATCCTTTCTGAGGAGAGTTGGTAGACATTTGAGTAGGAAACAAATGGTTGAAGGGATCAGCACTTTAGCTTTGGTGGTCTTGGAAGTTATAATACCTCAACTAGAACTAAGTAGAATCTATCCTTTCAGAGGAGAGTTGGTAGCATAAATGAGATTATAAATGATGTTTATTCAGTGTGTGTGTATATATATATATATATATATGCAATGACTATGCTATTGACACAGTATTCAAATCTGTGCAAATGGAGTCTCATGTGTTTATGGATTACTAATGTAGTTTTGACTGTCTGAATTTTTAAGCTTAGTTACATATATCATTTGTTGATTAACGAATAAGTGATTTATTAAATGTTTGATTAAGAATCATTTCAAGAATGTGATTATTGGATCTTATAAACACTTAATTTTTTCATAATAAAGAGCTTTGTTAAAATAGAAAAAAAGTAAAAAGATACAGAAAAGACAGGAATCAGTTATGTTTAATTGGAATTTCAAGTTTCCTTCTTAGTACAAGATGTTCAGAATCAAGCCATATGTTTGATGACACTGGCAGGAGGGAGGAATAGAAATTCCAGATGGTTCTTTGTAGCAAATGGAAATGCAATAAGGAGAGTTATTTGCTAGTAAATCTTTCTTTTTGTGGCATGTAACAAATATATACATCTGAGATTTTTAGTGGGTGATCAAATGTGTAGATAGTTAAATTACCTTAAAGTATAAGTATGGTATTCAAATACTAATTAAGTAAAATATTAAAATAATGTAACCATATAAGTAGAGCTACATAATTGTTTCTTTAATGAATATTATTAAAAAGAAAGTGTAAAGCTTTGTTTGATAACACATCATGTCCATTTCTCTCCTGAAAATAATAAGTGTTATCAAGTATGAAAAATAATATATTCCACAATAACATTTTTAATAAAAGGACTACAACAAAGGAAAGCAAATCACATATTTTTTCATTAGTTTTTTGTTTTTTGTTTTTTGTCCTTTTTGAGACCAGCTGCACCGCGCTCAGCCAGTGAGCACGCTGGCCATCCCTATATAGGATCCGAACCTGTGGCCGGAGCGCTCCTGCGCTCCCAGCGCCGCACTCTCCCAAGTGCACCA
>NW_007726301.1:151429-153651 GCF_000696425.1 Galeopterus variegatus | reverse complement strand
TTTATAACATCATATATTGGTCATTTGGAAAAAATTAGTTCACTGAGTGTGATGGTTAATTCTTGGTGTCAATTTGATTAGATTAAGGGATGCTGAAAAACCTGAGAAAGCTATCTTTTAGGAGTGTCCATGAGGGTGTTTACAGAAGAGATTAGCATGACAGCCTGAGTGGACTGGGTGGGAAAGATCTCCCCTCAATATGGGCAGGCACCATCCAATCCACTGGGGGTCCCAGAGAGAACAAAAATGGTGGAAAAGGCAAGTCTCTCTCTATCGGCTGGAACTGGGTAATACTCTGCTTTCCTGTTAGGGATATCGGACTCTTCAGCTTTTGGGTTCCAGGACTTACACCAACAGCACCATCAGCTTTCCTCTTTCTGAGACCTTCAGACTTGGACTGAACCACACTGCTGGCATCCTGTTTGCAGACAGCCTATCGTGGGACTCCTTCACAACGGCGTGAGCTACTTCCCCTAATCAATCCCCTTTCATATATTTATAAACATATCCTATTGGTTCTGTCTCTCTGGAGAACTCTAATACACTGAGTTAATGTAGACTTCCCAAATATTGGCTCATTTCATTACACAATCACAAAAAAATCACATTTGTTAATATTGCCACAAATCTCATTAGTTAATATTGCCACAAATCTCATTAGAAATGTTCTATGTTTTGGAAAGCTGTTAAGCTAAAAGTGGTAGGTACAAATTTTCCAAATTCTGATTTTTGCTTGGAAGCTTGAATTTTATTATTGGCAACAAATACTGTCAGTTATGTTCCTAGAAGTTACAGACTTACTTGGTTCATTTTCAGAAAAACATCTGCCAAATTTCCAGGTCTAAATAACCATAGTTAATCCTCCAGTTGTTTACAATGGGGTGGTATGAAATAAGTGCCTAGTTCAGCATGCTCTCACAAACACTTACACATGTGCTTTCCCTCAAGCCAACCATCCTACTTGTGTATGCAGCAGAAGTGCTTTATGCATATTTCCTGTTTTGTCACACAGAATATTAAAAAGATGTATACTCAAGGGGTAAAATTTAATATAAAGTTAAAATGAAAAATTTTAACTAAAAATTATTTAGTACTTCATTAAAGACATCTTAAATGAAATGGGTGGGCTTTTTTTTTTTTTTNTTATTGGCAACAAATACTGTCAGTTATGTTCCTAGAAGTTACAGACTTACTTGGTTCATTTTCAGAAAAACATCTGCCAAATTTCCAGGTCTAAATAACCATAGTTAATCCTCCAGTTGTTTACAATGGGGTGGTATGAAATAAGTGCCTAGTTCAGCATGCTCTCACAAACACTTACACATGTGCTTTCCCTCAAGCCAACCATCCTACTTGTGTATGCAGCAGAAGTGCTTTATGCATATTTCCTGTTTTGTCACACAGAATATTAAAAAGATGTATACTCAAGGGGTAAAATTTAATATAAAGTTAAAATGAAAAATTTTAACTAAAAATTATTTAGTACTTCATTAAAGACATCTTAAATGAAATGGGTGGGCTTTTTTTTTTTTTTCTTGCAAGCATGTAATGGTGAAGAATACAATAATTACTAGTACAGTTGGTACCACTTATCAACATTAGGCACCAGCAGTTTAACCCAGCATTGTTTTTGCACCATCAGTGCAAATACGAATACAGTGAAAAAGTCAAATCATGCCTTAGTATTATTACCAAAATGTTTTTGACCTCTTGGACCCCCTGAGATATTTTTTTTGTAGGTCTTTAGGGATCCAGGACCACACTTTGAGAACTCATAATTCAGAATGTGAGCTCTACAAAACCAGTGAATTTGTTTTGTTCACTGTTATATTTTCAGCACTGTTGTATGTAGAACAGAGCCTGGCACACAGTAGATGATCAATAAATAGTTCTAAAATGTATAAATAAATCAAGGACAGATGGGAGATTTATTCTTTGTGGAACACAGGATAGTAATTTAAAATGTATGTTTTTTACTACATCTAGCTCAATAATTAAACAACACGTGACACAGAATGATATGAAAATCTAGTTTAATTATTGTCATATCATGACACAGAATGATATGAAAATCCAGTTTAATTATTGTCATATCTTTTGCTGAAGATTCCACTGATTCCTGAGTTATGAGCAAAGATATTAAAAGACGTATGCGAAGGAAAAATGTGCCAGAATTAAAGAATAAATGCCTTTCTTTCTTTCTTTTTTTTTTTTTTTTTTTT
>NW_007726301.1:143744-150462 GCF_000696425.1 Galeopterus variegatus | reverse complement strand
AAGGACAGATGGGAGATTTATTCTTTGTGGAACACAGGATAGTAATTTAAAATGTATGTTTTTTACTACATCTAGCTCAATAATTAAACAACACGTGACACAGAATGATATGAAAATCTAGTTTAATTATTGTCATATCTTTTGCTGAAGTTTCCACTGATTCCTGAGTTATGAGCAAAGATATTAAAAGACCTATGTGAAGGAAAAATGTGCCAGAATTAAAGAATAAATGCCTTTCTTTCTTTCTTTCTTTCTTTTTTTCTTTTTGCATAGGACAGAGCTAAAATGCCTTTAAAGATCGTCTAGCCCACTTCCTTCATTTTTACTAAGCTGATGGGGATGTAGGGATGCTAAATGACTCACCCAGATTCATAGAGTTAGTTAGATTCACAGGACTAAAATATAGGATCTTTCATATCTTCTCTCGTACATAGCGATGATAGGAATGACAATGGGAACCAAGAGAATAATTTTTATGTATTTCTCCTATAGGAGAATGGCCAAGCCAGCTCAGAGTCAAAATCCTTAAGCTACTCCATGGACTCAGGATGGAAGAAGAACTAGAAGTTAAAGGATACGACACCTAAAATATATCTCCTGGTATGGTGCGTTGCTCCTCTCCCAAACAACTTAGGACAGACGGATGCAATGACAGCATGGGTTGTCAGGCTAGTCCCATGGACTTGTGGAGAGGAACAGTCAGGCTTTCAGAAGTAAGCAAGTAGCCCAATGCCTAAGAGGGGGACCCAGGGGCTGTACTGTATAGTAACATGGATGGGGCCAGAGCCTGGAAAAACCCCAACAGAGAGGAATGCTTTTGGTATTTTTCATCAGGGAGCTATTTCATCAAGCATTTTGTATGGAATTATTCTGCACATTGCAAGATATTTACCATCCCTACTCTCCACCCACCAAATGCCACTAAATCCCTAAGTCATCCTGACAACTAAAAATATCCTGCACATTTCCGAATACCCACTAGGGGGCCTGTCTCACCCCTGATTACTATTTACCACATATTTGCTAAAAAACACACTTTCTGATGACTGTAGTAGGATACAATTCAGAGATCATAATGTTCTTCTTCACAGGTTTTTTGGTTTCCCTCCCCACCACCAGGCCTTTCTCTTCACCCTTTGAATCAATAGTGTTCATTGCCTCAGGATGTGGGCGACATAGCCAAGAACAGAGAAGACGACTAAGTTTCCAAATGGAATTTTAAAATCAAAGATGAAACAGCAGACTTTTTATTATAAGTGCCAGGTTATTTTGAGAAAGGAAACAAGGTTTTTGAGCTCTAAATGAGTAAGAGCTTGCAGGACTCAGGGTAGAACAATTATACCATAAACCAAAGAGTTAGGAGGCAAACTCAAGGTAGAACAATTATACCATAAACCAAAGAGTTAGGAGGCATGACATCTCCTTCCAAAAGGTAGGAAAAGTTCAACCTCCTGGAAGGAGGAAGAGAATCGTAGTGCATGTGACCAGAATTTAGATGCTGGTAGGTGCCCCGGGAAGGATTGTACCCCCATCCACTCTCCTGAGTCAACTGAGAGGATAGGAACTTCCCTGGGGGGACAGGGAGGACTTTAGAGCAGAGAAGGTCTTCACCTTGTTTCCAGGAGGCCTCACTCCTCCTGCTCACCACACGGCTGAGGCAGGTGTGAGATGCTCCTCTTCACCCTCCAGGATACTGAGCATCCAACAGTTTCCTGAGCTCATGAAAGCAATGCAGAAGTGGCTAAAAGTGGGATGACAGAATGGGAGGGGCCTCGTGGTCGGGGTAAGGGTGGCAGACATGGAACAGCAGNCTAAATCCCTAAGTCATCCTGACAACTAAAAATATCCTGCACATTTCCGAATACCCACTAGGGGGCCTGTCTCACCCCTGATTACTATTTACCACATATTTGCTAAAAAACACACTTTCTGATGACTGTAGTAGGATACAATTCAGAGATCATAATGTTCTTCTTCACAGGTTTTTTGGTTTCCCTCCCCACCACCAGGCCTTTCTCTTCACCCTTTGAATCAATAGTGTTCATTGCCTCAGGATGTGGGCGACATAGCCAAGAACAGAGAAGACGACTAAGTTTCCAAATGGAATTTTAAAATCAAAGATGAAACAGCAGACTTTTTATTATAAGTGCCAGGTTATTTTGAGAAAGGAAACAAGGTTTTTGAGCTCTAAATGAGTAAGAGCTTGCAGAACTCAAGGTAGAACAATTATACCATAAACCAAAGAGTTAGGAGGCATGACATCTCCTTCCAAAAGGTAGGAAAAGTTCAACCTCCTGGAAGGAGGAAGAGAATCGTAGTGCATGTGACCAGAATTTAGATGCTGGTAGGTGCCCCGGGAAGGATTGTACCCCCATCCACTCTCCTGAGTCAACTGAGAGGATAGGAACTTCCCTGGGGGGACAGGGAGGACTTTAGAGCAGAGAAGGTCTTCACCTTGTTTCCAGGAGGCCTCACTCCTCCTGCTCACCACACGGCTGAGGCAGGTGTGAGATGCTCCTCTCCACCCTCCAGGATACTGAGCATCCAACAGTTTCCTGAGCTCATGAAAGCAATGCAGAAGTGGCTAAAAGTGGGATGACAGAATGGGAGGGGCCTCGTGGTCAGGGTAAGGGTGGCAGACATGGAACAGCAGGGAAAGGGGCTGACCACCGAAAACTACAGGGAATTGCCCATCTCAGCAGATCCTAGGCGAGGTGCCTCTGAGTTCAGTACCACATATACTTGTAAATCCCTATGAAAAAGAAAGGGGAAAAGAGAGGCAAAACCCTGGACTGACTGAGTTTAAATCTGTAAATTGCAAAGTTGACGCAGAAGATCAAATTTTAGGCTCTTAAGTGGAAAGAACTCACTTTGTTAGAGTGTGGTGCTGATAGCACCAAGGTCAGTGGTTCAGATCTCTGTACTGGCTAGCTGTCAAAAGAGAAAAAAAAAAAGCAGAAAGAGGGTTCAGAAGTAAAAAGGACATAAAGAACCCACAAAATTCATGCTCAATACATTAATGAGTACTTACCCCCTCTTTAGTTAAGTCCTTTAAATGAGCGGGAGGTACGTAGGTGCCAAATATCAGCTCTTCAGCTTGTTTAGGGTTAATTATTTATGTATTTTCAATAACTGTGTTGACAAACAAGTGCTCCTTTTACTTCTCTGTGATTGTAACTACTACTGAAGTAGGCCCTGTCTATATAGGGGCTGAAGATTGCCATTGTCAATGGATGAGATACTTAAACTGTCCATTTTTAAATCAGTGAAATATTTACTCTCTATTTTGTGCTAAGTATAGTTTTAAAATTAACTCTCAGGGGCTGGCCAGTTACCTCAGTTGGTTAGGGGACCAAGGGCAAGGGTTTGGATCCCCATACTGGACAGCTGCCAAAAATAAACAAATAAAACTAACTTTCACTAAGAAAACAAAAAGAGCTTAGATCTTAGGACTGTTTTTTTGAAACGTCCTTCAGATATCACAATACCTAAATTGAGAAAACCATACTGTAAATTGAGAGAGAGAGATTCCATCTTAGATTTAACTAAATATCTGGGAGCGTATGATTTTTCTTTGTTCATACTCTTGAAGAGGTTTTCTTTTTTAAAAAAATCTAAATGGCATTAACATTGAGATTTTAAATTTGATAAACATACATGGTGTACATGTCTTTAGAAGTGACCAAAATTGGCTTTCCTCTTATATCATGCACTCATTCCAAGTAAGCCTAGAGTTTTATCTCCTTGTTTTGATGCTGGTGAGAAGCTCATCTCTTACATCAGTAATGTCTATTTTTCTTTNGAAAACCATACTGTAAATTGAGAGAGAGAGATTCCATCTTAGATTTAACTAAATATCTGGGAGCGTATGATTTTTCTTTGTTCATACTCTTGAAGAGGTTTTCTTTTTTAAAAAAATCTAAATGGCATTAACATTGAGATTTTAAATTTGATAAACATACATGGTGTACATGTCTTTAGAAGTGACCAAAATTGGCTTTCCTCTTATATCATGCACTCATTCCAAGTAAGCCTAGAGTTTTATCTCCTTGTTTTGATGCTGGTGAGAAGCTCATCTCTTACATCAGTAATGTCTATTTTTCTTTTTTTCCAGAAAACAATAGAATTTTAACCTGTTCTCAAAGAATGCCAAAACAGTCTGCGAAAATGAAAAAACAAAAAAACAAAACACACACACACGCACATGCACACACACAAACGAAAGTCTTAAGCACTCATAAGCACATAATCAGATCTTCCTGCCTTTCATGGGGACTGTTGTTCGGTAAATTCTGTTTTATGTTACCAAAGAGCAAAGTGCTTGTGTTCTAATTCACTTTAGTTTTGCAACCAAAGTCTTGTAAAATTTCATGTTCTCAGTATTAAAAATGTGGGTTTTAAGGGCAGCCTCCTTGCCTCAGGTCAAAACTAAGTGATAAAACAAAGGAATGTGCTGAAGTCAATCTGTTTTATTGCAGACCTGACACCTTTTATAGTTGAATTTTATTACTTGATTCATGAAAAAAAAAATCTACAAGCTTGGCTTTCAGGTCACTTCAGATAGCCTTGTGGTTCATTGTATTGCTTAGGAGCTTTGTATTTTGTTTTTTCTTTGTTTTACTTTTCAGTGAAAATGAGTTGGTAGCTAGAATGACATCTATGCTTTAGTTATNTGCTTAGGAGCTTTGTATTTTGTTTTTTCTTTGTTTTACTTTTCAGTGAAAATGAGTTGGTAGCTAGAATGACATCTATGCTTTAGTTATGTACAGAATAAAGAGTGAAATCTTCTTAGACTTCTTAATCATATTAATGTAGAGGTGGCTGAGAGCTGAACAGAATAGAAAGACAGTTGTGAATCCAGAATGTTTTTTTCTTCTTTTGATCATCTCATTTGGTGAGTAACAAGAAACACAGAAGCCTCCATAAAAACCTAAGAGGCCTGGGTTCAGGCAGCTTCTGGAAAAAAAAAAAAAAAAGAAAGAAAGAAAAGAAACACATAAAACATAACATTTAAAGAACTAACTTTAAAGCTCAACATTTAAAGTCCAAGAAAAATGTGAGTAAAAAACTAGGCATTAGGCACTGAGCAGGACATGCAACTTATTTCTTGCACTTGTAACTACTTTTTAAACAAGTTAGACCTGATAAGAAGCTCTTGGGAAACTTACCAGTCACTGTAAAAAATAGCTGAACTCATCCTAATCTGGCAAAGTCTTAAAGGGCCTAAATTCCTAAAAGTATTAGGGGAATTTTTTTTCTATTTGCTGGGTATTCTGTATAAGAATGATTTTTGTTACAACAAATTCAGAGTTAAAACATCTTTTTATTCAAGTGATATACTCTGC
This sequence comes from Galeopterus variegatus, assembly GCF_000696425.1. Classification (NCBI taxonomy): domain Eukaryota; kingdom Metazoa; phylum Chordata; class Mammalia; order Dermoptera; family Cynocephalidae; genus Galeopterus; species Galeopterus variegatus. Next base: position 145,117 of record NW_007726301.1, on the reverse strand, counting down.
ATTTGCAGCCTGTAACAGAGACGGTTGCTTAAGCTGACACTGCAGAACTTTGCAAGAAGTGATTAGACTTTGCACATTTGTTCTGAGTTAGTGAATTCCAAGTAGATTTGTTAATGGGAAGTAGCAGTTTTTTCCAAGACTCTTTGGCTATAGATCATGGCCACCTGTGTGTAAATCCTATGTGATGACTGTTGTTAAAAAGTATTGGTGCATATCCTTACAATATTTTCCTCTTTTCATATATATTTTTTGATTTGCAAAATTTATCTTATACTGTACTTACTATTTATAATATTTTTTTCCACTAACAATATGGGATTACTTTTTAAAAAACTGTCTTCAACCTTGTAAGATTATCTATCATCTAGCTATAACATAATTTATTAGTTTCCTATTGTTGGACACAGGCTGTTTTCAATTTATTGCCTATTATAAACATTGTTGTGATTAACATCCTTGAACTTAAATCTTTGGCACATCCTGATTATTTCCCATAAAGTTCCTAGAAGTAATGTTACTGGGTCAAAAGGCAAATATTTTTAAATGATAACCTATAATATTACAACCTAAGACAATCACTGGAAACAATTTGGTGCATATTTTGACACTATCTGGGAAAATTAATACATGCAAGTATACTTCAAAAAGTTCTTGGAAAAATGAAACTAAAAGATAATAGGAATCTTTCTATGAACTTTTTGAAGACCCTTCATTTTTACATGAATGCATGTCTGTATAACTTTTTCAGAAAGTTGTTCTGTTATATATGTGGGGATGTAGTGAAGGATTTTAAGCAAAGAAATTATATGATTTGGTTTTTATTTTAGAAGAATCATTCTGGCTGCTCTGTTACAAATAGATTGTAGGGAGCAAAGACACAAGCAAAAATAGAAGCAGGGAGTCTATTTCAGAAATCCAGGAGACAGATAATAGTAGTTTGCATGAGGCGAGAGGCAGAGTGGAGGAAGTGAATGGTGGTCAGACACTGGATATACAAGAAGTGGGAAGACAGATTGGTTGTGGGGTCTGAGAAAAAGAGCGGAGTGCAGATTAACTCCAAGTTTTTTAGACCTGAGCAAATTGAAAGGATGCCTTTGACATGAAGTGACAGGGCGAAGGCTGAAGGTGATGCAGTTTTGGAAGGAAAGAAAGGACAGGAATTCAATTTGGAGCGTGAGTCCAAGATGTCTATTAGGATTCCGAGTAGAGATGTCCAGCAGGCTGTAATGTACTCAGAACTTCTCAGTGGGACAGTTTCTAAGGCTATGCCTTGCCCTTAACAGAAATGTATATCAGACAGAGAAAGACAAAAAGAACCATGGTGGGTTAAGTATTACAGAAAGCTTCCAGAGAAAATATTTGTAATTATCCCT